>NW_005841847.1:798485-820046 GCF_000455745.1 Alligator sinensis | reverse complement strand
CCCTTCTTTATATTTTCTCTGAAGCACAAGATATTAGTCAGTATTACAATGACTAATTAAGATTAAATGAACCCTTAACATGTTAGACAGGGGGGCTTATATTATAAAGAATGTAGAACAATTTCTTAAGCAACAAATGCATAAACATTACAGAAGTATTAAAATTTCATTATAATGAACTAGTTACAAGACAATTTACTTGTGTATTAGCTAAAACTGGAAGGATCATTCATGATTTGCCCTTTTTAATGAAAGGTTAAAAGTCTGCCCTATACTTAATTGTCCATTAGGCTAGCATAGTTAATACAGGTCAGATTCTGGCACTCATGAATCACTCATGAGAAATTTAGTATCACCTTCAGCCACCTGTAATTCTCCAGCCCAAATGACAAGTTACCCATTTTCAGCTGGGTTGGCAAGAGATGGTCTTTGGCTCAAGTCTGGAACTAGGCTTGAATTCAAACTTCTACAGCCATGGTTAAACACCTTTTCCACCCTGTTACTGAACCTTTTAAGTCCTTTAATACTGCATCTTACTGTTGTGCTTATTCTCACAGGCCTCTAACTCAGGGGCAGGTAAAATACAGCCCATGGGCCAGATGTGGCCCACCAGCCCATTCTATCCAGCCCACGTGGCCTCTAAAAATTTTAGAAAATTAATTTTCATCTGCCCCTAGCTGCCTGGCAAAGATGACAGGAAGGCAGCAGCAGCAGGACCCAGAGGGAGCCTGTGGCTGAGCAGCAAGCCTGGCCAACTCCAACCTGCCCCGAGCCCCGCACTCTCCTCCTGCCCCCAGCCCCCAACCGGAAGTCTCTGTGGCTTATGGCCTCACAAACCTGAAGCAGTTCTGCCACCCCTCCATCCAAATGGAGAGTAAGGTAAGATTGAAGTGTGTGTGGCGGGGGGGACTGCTGCAAACAGTCCAACAGCTGGGAGCCCTGTAGTGCTTCCTGGGCCAGGCTGGAGCCAGAGTGCGAAGCAGCAGGCGAGGTGGTGGTGGAGGGAATCAGCTGCAGCAGGGGCGAGGGCCACAAGGAGTGGTAGGGGCTGCAGGGAGTGGTGTGGCGGGGGGGGCTGGCGCAGGGAGCAGCACAGGAAGTGGCAGCAGCACAGGAAGTGCAGGGACCATGGGGAGCAGTGCAGGAAATGGTGGCAGCTGAGGGAAGTGGTGAGGGCCATGGGGAGCAGTGGGGGCTACAGGGAATCGTGTGAGAAGCAGCAGGGGCCATGGGGAGTGGTGTGGGAAGCAGCAGAGGCTACGGGGAGCAGCAGGAGATACAGGGAGCAGGAAGGCAAGTGGCAGGGGCTATGTGGAGTGGTGTGGGAAGTGGCAGGGGCAGCGGAGAGTGGCGGGAGCAATGGGGAGCCGAGTGATGACTGGCGGGGGCTGCAAGAGAGCAGTGGGGGCCGTATGCAGTGGTTTAGGGAGTGGCAGGGGCCATGGGGACCAGCAGGAGCCTTGGGGAGTGGTACAGTGAGTGGTGGGAGATGCAGGGAGCAGGGGGAGCCACAGGGAGTGATACAGTGTGTGGCAGGGGCTGCAGGGAATGGCAGGGGCCATGGGGAGTGGCACAGGAAGTGGCGAGGGCTGAGAGGAGCGGCAAGAGCCATAGGGAGCAGTGCAGTGAGCAGCGAGTGGTGTAGGGAGTGGCAGGGGTCACGGGGAGTGGTGGGCAAGCATGCAAGAGAGAATGCAGGGAAACAGTGGTGGTGGGTGAGAGCACGGAGCCCATTCATGAGCTCTGAGAACAGCAGGGACCCAGGGTCAGGCAGCAGGAGCACAGAACCTGGGCATGGGGTCTGCCTGGCTGCATCGTGTGTGGCCCTTGACAGCTCCCCGAAACTCTGTAAGCAGCCCTCTGCCTAAAATAATTGCCCACCCCTGCTCTAACTTATGTTTGGAACTAATTTATCAGCGGTTGCAATGTTTCTGCAAGCTTCTTTTGTGATGAGAAGATGCATACGGTGTCAAAATTCTACTGC
The DNA here is from genome assembly GCF_000455745.1 of Alligator sinensis. Classification (NCBI taxonomy): domain Eukaryota; kingdom Metazoa; phylum Chordata; order Crocodylia; family Alligatoridae; genus Alligator; species Alligator sinensis. The sequence continues at coordinate 818,062 of NW_005841847.1, read as the reverse complement.
ATTATTTATTGTTGCTACTGTGTTTTTCTAGAGAAACATCCCTCAATTTAGCAGAATTTAGTTCTCTTCTAAGTAGTATGACTTATACTTATCCTATTATGTAAAAAAACACACCTATGGCTACCTAAGAACTTTACAGTTGATAGCAAAACACAGAACTCAGATTCTTCTGCAAATGAACTTAATTAAATAAAAACAAGTTACCTGTTAGTAGTCCACAAAACTGGGCAATACCTATTTAATCCAGCGGAGGGTCATAGCATGTGTGAGTCTGCAACATACACCTACATATACAAGCACACCTTCTGCACACACGTTAATTTGACAAAACTCATTTTCTCAATTCTTATCAATCCATAGGAGCTCAAACTTTCCTTCTACCCATGTAATAAATTCATGCCCATTTAAGAGCTCACTATGGCCATTCAGGTCTTAGTGAAAACAATAAAGATAGAACTGGGATTCTCCTGCTGCAGTGCCACGTTCTGGAGAGATGCTCAAGCTAAATGATGCTTCCAGAGTAAATTAGCCAAGGTAGAACTTCACTGAACATGACTATATCACTTTTGGGAGCTGCACTAGTTTCTACAGAGCTAGTCTGAGTACACATTCCTAACTAATGGCACAGTCCAACCATTTTGATTCCTTCCAGTAGGGGACAGTGTGCATGTGCACACTAGCCAGTTCATTGCAATAATATTAGCATTATCCTAGGGAAAATGCTTGTTAAAAATCCTTTTCATTATGGGATTGCATTTGTAAATACAGGGAGGATGGGGGGGGTACATATACTGTCTGAGTGTAACTCTGAAAATCTTACCCTGAAAGTTAATTAAATGTTTAATGTATATTACAATTTCCTTCCCATTAATATTCATTTGCAAAATCGCGGGACACCTAATCTATTAAATTCAGATAGATGTAATTTTTTTTTAATGTGTGTTCATTACTTTGTATGAAAATGTGAAGGAGATTTGCTACACAAAGCTTTTGTCTTCACTACCATTCCATGCATAGCCAAATAGATTTTTAAATATCACCGCTTCTATATTTGAAATCTTTGCATCATGTGGGTTGAGGTCTCAAGCACCTACATTGTTATAATGTAAATTTAAAATCCATCTCATTGTATCCTGATCCATGAGCACACATTCAAATCATAAGCTGTCAAATATGTGTCAATTGTTGTTTTAGACATAATTTCCTCAGGCACGATACAAATTGATTGAACTTTGCCATATCTAAACTTCTCACATCCAAATATGACTTTAAAAAGTACTTTATTAGCTAATAGTTACTACTGTAATAAAATTGCATATCTATGATCTTTAAGACTTCAGTTTGAATATGGTGGTGATAATTTACAGAATGAAGAAAAGCTATATTCCTTTACACAGATTTGAGAATGACATAGAACTGTTATTCCTGAAAAAAAAATCTCTGTGCATACTACATTGTATCTGAAGTCACTAATTTTTTCATGCTGACAACTGGCTAACTGTTATGTGCTAAGAAATAAATAAAACTCCTTACTTAAGCAATAAAGTCCAGTGTAAGGCAAGGCTTCTAAAGTTATACATCTTACTCCCAGTATTACAGTAATGGCAAGACAAATAGTTGTTCTTTCCTTACTAATGTCCTATTGAAAAAGTAAAATATATTCTAAATTGAATGCCCCAAATATTCTACATTGAATGCCCCAGTAATAATATGCTGTCACTAGAGTGCCAGAGAGGTTTAAGCATAAGTGATCCAAACCAATGTTGTAGGGTATGCAGTCCCTTGCAGTGGAATGACTAATAAAACATATTTATCTGGAATGTTTTTCCTTACCTAGACAGGTTCCAGTCTACATGATCTACCTTCACCTTCTTGATTATTTGCAACAGTGTATTCAGAAAGGTCCAAAATGCATAAACAAGCAACTCTGCTGCTTTTCTTACTGCAAAAAAAACCTGTTCACTTGTAGTTAATATTGAATCATGTTATATGTATATTCCTACAGCCTAAGTCATCCTTCCATTTAGACATATCTGAAGTATTATTCTCAAAGGAAAATTAATTTGTTGGATGTAGAAATAACAAAATTCTCAAACTGTCCACTATGGCATCAAATAAAAGCTAGCAATTAAACAAAACACTTTATGCCTGTCTTGAAAATGTGAAGTGAATTCTGTAATTAAGGAAGATATCATATTGATAGGCCTGGCTGAGGAAGTCCTTTAATTATCTAAAAAATGGATACAGCTCACCGAGCAACAAAGTTATTGTTACATATGGCATTTCCCACCTTTGGGTTGAAAGACCTTGTCAATTATTAGCTTTGCCTAACATCTGTTGACATTCCAGAAATGGTGAAGACCAAGGATAATTGTAATGCTGTTCTGTGAGTCAAGAACAACTGAGTAAAGTGTAAAGTGAACTAAATTACTATCTTATATCTAGTAAAGTTCATGAAGAAGACTGCTCATAAAGTAAGGTGTTATTCAATAGTAGTTGAATGTCCATAAACTGTTGCTATACAAGTAGCCATGAGAGAGAAACTAAAACTTCTGAATCCTTTTGACCTAGATGGGATTTAGCCACTGATCTAAAGACAAGAGGTTCCTTATTTGATTGTTGGGAAATGTGCTTACCATCCCATGAAAATGTTTGCAATTTCAAAAATTGGCTTGGTCAACACTTGGATGAAACAGGTTTTGGTCCTGTTTCCAAAAAAGTTTGTTTCTACAAAGGAAACAATTCCAATGGTGGACTCACCAGAAACTTGAATCAGGCTGTGCCTCCCAAACCCTGAGTAAGTGTATAATAACAGTACATTGCCTATTCTGGAATAATTGTCTCTATCTTGTGTATTAACCAGAATTCCAGACTTGAACTGAGACTGAGTTCTAGTCTTGAACTTAACACATTTTGTTAGAACATGAAACAACTGAATGTCCCATAAAAATGCTGGTTTTGACAAACTTGGATTTCTGGCCAAAAAGAGACATCCAAAATAAAATCTCACCACTTTTCCATATCCCATTACCAGTCACCTTTATGAGTCCAGCACACTGTTTATTTGTCATACAAAAACAAACAAAAAAACAACCCAGTCATCCTGATCAAAGCCCTTTCTTTTGTGGCTCCTTTATGTGAAAGGTTTTGCTCATAAGGTCCCTTTCTTTTGTGGCTCCTTTATGTGAAAGGGTTTGCTCATAATGCATAAAGTCTTTGCAATGCAGAAACGTGTGTTCATAATGAGAGGAGCGCTTCTCAGTACTCTGAACTCCTAGGAAAGTCTGTTTATTTTTAAATGACAAGGGACCAATTAAAAAGGAAAGGAACTTTATCACTGCCTTCTTAAATGCTGACAAACAGTTAACTTGTCCTTTGGAATCAAGGCAAAAAGAATCCAGGTGGACTCCAGTAAGCACAGTAGTTCTCCTGCACAGCAATATTTCAATCCATATTGTTAATCTAGTGTAAAACTAAATACTAGAAAACAGTCATTTGTTTAGAACCTCATATTCCATGTTATATCTGGCAGGATCTGCAAGATATTTTTAACGTATAGAAGACAGAAAGAAAGTTGATTGCCAGAGCTCTTCAGGATGACAAAAGTCATTCCTGGCTGCATGTAACTACTCCACATGATTTTATTTGGGAAGAGTTCTTTCCAGCTCTTTTGTTTGCTCTGTGATTGTGTGTGTGAGTTCCCAGAATTTATGAGTTCACACAGGTCAAATGAAAAGATAATTTTTTTCATACCAAGAATATGACAGGAGAGAGTAAAGTGAAAGGTCAAGTCAAATGCTGTAAGAAACTAAACACAGATAAGTGAATAGCCCCTACATAGACATGTCCTAATGATGAAATGTTTCTGAACTCTAACATCCACTCTAGAATGTCCCTCACTGAAATATTTTAGGTCCATTAACATGATTTCTTTAACAGTGCAAGCCCTCCTTATGCAGTGGCGCCTCCAGAGATATTATAACTGTAGGAATATTCTTCCTCATCAGTAGAAATGTCAGAGGAAATTACTCTAATATGTCTCCACAAAACTTCTCAAGAAGAGGAGGGCTGCTCCGTGTAAGAGGAAACAAATGATAACTCAAGGATGACTTAGGTTTTGGGCTGTTTGCTTTTGTATCTTGCTTGAAGCACTCTTGATTATGTTAGGAAAATTCAAATGCTAGAAGTAAATGACATTTTCCATTTACCTTTCTGATAATGCAGTGTTGACAAACTGGAAAAGATCCAGATTAATAAATCTGCTAGACTCAGAAACATCCGGTTTAACAAATTAATTAATCTTCATGAAAGAGAGGGAGACATGAGAGGCTTCACCTGCCTCATGGGCTGCACATACATTAGCTAGAGTCACTTGTCAAGTAGGGCTTTAGGAATTGATCCAAGCCCAGTGGGAGGCTTTCCTTTGACTTCACTGATTTCAGTGGGTTTGGCTTTGAAACAGACCACAGGAATTTGATCACGACCCAATGAAGGCAATAGGAATTTTGCCATTGACTTTAATAGGAATAAAACTGATCATTGTTTGGAAAATCTGTTTATTTTTTTTAAATTAATAAGGGATCAAACAGACCAAAGACCCCTTGGGTTTGCACATGCAGTTTGCTGTGCCTCAAAGCTATTTGAGGGGCCACAAACCACACACAGTGAACATACACTGGCTCACCATGCTAATTTGCATCACAGCACCAAAATTTGACACCTGGTGCTCAAGAAAAAAAACACCACAAAAAAAGTGGTGTGGCACATGTGGGAATAGTGTGCACCATCAGAAATGGAGCCTGGCCATACAGAGCAATGCTCTGGTAGCTGGCCAGGCTCCATGAAGCTGCATTGGTGCCACTGCTGCCTTGGGAGGCCCCCAGGACCTCAAGTAAGGCTGCTGGGGCCAGCACAGGTGCTGACCCAAGCTTCCCCTACTCCACTTGGGACAATTGGGAGTGTGCCGGAATATGCATGCAGGAGTGTGCCCTGGGGCATAAAGCAGTGGCACAAATATGTGCTGCTTCTGTTTGTGCCACAGCAAACAGACACCCCTGCACATGTGCATTTGTCTGGATGCACCCCTTAAATCCTGACCTAAAACATAGGCTTCCACATTGGATAAATGGAAAAGGCAGTGTCCTGGAATATTCCTGGGGACACAGTACTTCTCCCATTCAGCACATGCAATTAGACAGAGGTGAAATGGCATAATGGAGACAAAAATGACATAATGTAGAAAAAAGAAAATTGCATAATGGAGAAAAGAAAAGCCAACTGTTCAATAAACTGTAGGGATCAACCTCAGGATCATCCCTGACAAAACAGCAGGGGTTACAAGTGCCATTGCTCTTAGAATGGGTACTTCTATAGCTGGAAATGAGGATACAAAAGGTAACTGCAATATAATCAAAGGCTGCAAATAAAAATAGTGATAGAGTTAAATGTTTTTTACATCATTGTAGTACAGATTTTATAACTATTGGACACGAACAGATATTCAAGGAGGTTAGAGGGAGGTTATATCATGTTAAAAATAGCCACCTGATCTTACCAGGGGGACCAAAGGGGGGGGGGGGGGGGGGTGGAGGGGGGGGATTGAGGTGGCAAGCAGATTCTAGTGGGGGTTGGGGGGTCAGGCAGGCAGGCAGGGTCTGTGGGGAGGAGGGTTTGCTGGGGTCCAGGAAGTTTAGCAGGGCCGGGGGGGCTCACAGGATCCATGGGGGTTTTGGTGGGATTGGGGGGCTCTCTCCCTCACTCCCAGCATTTTTAGCCTCCTGCCCCTACATCCCCAAACAAACAACTCCTCCCTAGGCAAACTTACCCCCCCACCCCTCCCCACTCCCTGCACCAGGACTTATTTCCTTGACTCTTGACATCAGCAAGTGCTGCTAAAACCAGTACCAGGAGTGGTTTGCAGGATGGGAAGTTTGGTTGGTCCAGGGTTGGGCGGGGGGAGGGGCTGGCTGGTCTGTGGTGGGGGCTTGTCCATCTGGGGGTGAGGGGAGGGGCTGGATGCAAAAAATAGCCCAATGCCAAGAAGGGGCATGAAAAATGCAGCCCCAGGGCTGGGGACAGCAGCTGGACTTTCCCAGCCTTGGGGCTGAACTGAGAACTGTACAGAAGTTCAGTAAGATTAGTCTCTCTGGACCCAAGCTAAATTAGACTACCTCAGAGGTACACTTAACTTTGATCAAATCAGACATTTTTTAGACTGATCTAACTGTCCTGAACTTCTGTACAGTTAGCATGTAGATCCACCTAACTAACGTAAGGTCTGCATCTGGGCAAACTATATCAGATTGGGTGGCCATTATTAACAAAAATCTAACCTCCCCCTAACCTTCCTAAGTGTCTGTACACAGCCATTGTCAGGAGCTTTTCATGTTTATTTATTATAATCTAACATGACATTTGGAAGAGATAAGCAGATACTTATCTCAGCTAGCAGACGGGAAGACATCTACTCAAGCACCTCCCAGAACTATTAGAAGCACAAGATTTGGAAAGGAAACCTCTTAGCAACACAGCCTTGGTTGCAGTCTTGAATTCAATGGAGTGACTGCAGCTCTGCTACCAGAGAAAGTGAGAATAGGCTCTGGGACTGTCCTCTCTACCTCACCACAAACTAAACCTAGGAGTTCAGGTCCTAAACTATCACAAATATTGGGAAAGATTACTTCGCTTATCGTTGGTGACCGAAAATTACTTTTAGAAACAGAGAATGTCTTTAGTGACCTATTAAAAAAAAAGTAAGAGATAAAGTTGATGTGCAGGTTAAGTCTACTGTGTGCTGAGATAGCCTAAGGTAATGTCTGCACTTTATCAGTTTCTACTGACTCAGTATGTTTATTCTTTTTATCTATTTGTTTAATAGTAGCTGAAGTATTTGTATGATACAGCAGCATTTTTATATCAAAATGTTAATATTTTTATATAGCAACTGAGCATTAAATTATATAAATACAAGCAAGAATAACCAGTATCCAGGAAGAAGGCAAAATCCAAAAGATATACCAAATAAAGCAGAACAGAAAATGCTTGTGTACTAACTCACCATCCCTGTAAGGAGAGCAATGCAGCTATGCCAGTAAAACAAAGTGAAAGCCACATGTCAACACTTGCCAGGTAATTAGTACAGTTAAGCAAACATGCAGTATCAATAGGTCCCACTATAAATAATAATCAGGGCAAACTGATGGCTAAATAAAGGGGAAAAAACAAATTTAGATCCACATATTTATCAAGCCAAATTGATTGCTAGGAAATAGGCACAGTATAAGGCAAGCAAGCAAGTTCAGTGTCTCAGAAATAAAAACTTCTCACGAGATATAAATGCAGGTCAGCATACAAATATGCTACATTACATACAATTTGAAATAATTACTGTATATTCCAAACTGCAATACTGAAGGACGAGACAAAAAGCAGGATTACTTAGGACTCTTGCCCTGGTTAAAATGTACAGATTAAAACCCTGATTAAAACCCTGAGGAAACAAAAACAAACAAACAAAAAACAACAGCAGGCAATGCTAATTTGACATAAGAGAACGTGCACCCATTATACCACCCATTTGGCTGACTCCTGATGTCTTTATTCTGGCCATTCTTCCGATAGAGTCAATAGATGCTTTTATTTCCTATAGGCTATAAGTTTAGCCAATAAGGATGAAGGACGGAATTTCTAAAAACCAACCCAAATCTTCAAAATTCGAACAGAACTATATTTTTTTTATTTATTTAATTATTGTTTATTTATGGCACACTTCAGTTGTTCCAAAATACTGAGGAAAAAAAGCAAGAGAAAGCAATAAGGGGGAGAGAGAGAGAAAGAATGTTCTTGTAATATTCCTATTCCTAAAAGTTAAAGAAGAAGCAGAGCCAGTAATTCCTTGTACAGACACAAAAGGAATGGATTGGTAGGCAATTATTTTCATGTTTATGTGAAAATCATAATGGTTTGATTGGTGCCAATGACTGATAAACATGGAATACAGGAACAATTACATAATAGGGCTGTACGAAGCTTCGGGTGCTGATTTGATTTGGAAGAGATTTGGCCCAATTCGGTGGCCAGATCTCCAGATCTAAAATTAATCAGGAGACCAGTATAAAGGTCCTACTCAATTTGAAGCTCTCCAAATCAATTCAGAAAAGATTCAGACAGCTTTGTAGATTTGGGCAGTCCCTGCTCGCTGCCACAGGGAGCTGGACCTGGACTCCGTGCTGGTAAGTAGGGGGTGGGAGGGGCTCTCCCAGGCCCCCTCCACCCATGGCTGCCCCACCTGGTCCCAGCTCCCAGCTCTTTGAAAAAACAAACAAAATCCCTGCACTCATTGCTGCAGCGGCCATCGGGGCTTCTGGAGGCTCATGGTAGAGCCACCCATGCAGTGTGGGACAGTGTGGGGCGGGCAGCAGGGATCGCGCCCTGCCTGGCAGCAGCCAGTGAGTGTGCAGGGGGTGGGGGGTTGTTTGTTTGTTTGTTTTAAGAATCAGGAGCTGGGGCCAGGTGGAGCAGTCATGGGGGGAGGGCTGGGAGAGTGGGCGGGAGTTAGGGGGGCTCATGGCAGAGCCCCCCATGCATGGGGCAGTGGGGGGGCAATAGGGATCACCCCCCCCCCCCGCCTGGCAGCAGCCAGTGAGCACAGGGCTTTTTTAATAAAGAGCTGGGAGGCTGGGGCTAGGCGGGGCAGCCATTGATGTGGCTAGGAGAGGGGGTGGCAGAGATTTGGCCGATTCAGCTGCGGCTGAATCTCTGAATCAGATTCGGCCAAATCGATTTGGGACAATGATTCAAACCACCAAATCAAATCACTGTCCCCCCAAATCAGCCAACTCCGAATCTGAAGCGAATACTAGCTGCTTCACACAGGGCTATTACATAATAAACTCGTGTTCAGCTTTAAGAGCTCCCAGGGTGCCATGTGAGATGTTTAAAGATAAATAACAAGAAACATAATCCAAAACATTCATTTATTTATGCAACACACACACACAGAGGATGCTCAGAAATGAGGAATCAGAAAAGGGTGATTTTGTTATCAAAGTTAGGACTGTGTGATACACAATCCCTCCTAGCACAACACATTGAGAAGTGCCAACTGCTTAAGGGAGCTCCTTCACCCCAAGGCCTATTGGGCAAGAAAGTGGGGATACTGCTGTAGCTACTCAAAATCTAGGGAGCAGTGCAAATCCTCTGGATATGTTTTACTGAACAGTAACCCAAGTGTTTAACCTTGTTTTAGCTTCTATCACTGACAAAGTCTAAACTAGTTCTAGATTCCACGCATTGCAACTTATCCACTTTGCAGGGCAGATGCAGGCAAAACCACTTTCTTTCAATAGACCTTCTTCCCACAATGACCTCTGAAGGTTGGATGCGTTTTCCCAACACTTGATACAGCTGACTATAAAGGAATCCTAGACCAGGGGTGGCCAAACTATGGTACAGATACCACAAGTGGCTCAGGCAACCTGTGTGTGTGGCATGCAGCAGAGTTGGAAGGGGACAGACAACATAGCAGCAGATAGAGCAGGAACCAGAAGGCAAAGCAGCAAATTGGGCCAGGAGCACAGAAAAGGGAGCAGAAAGCAGAGAAGCAGATTGAGCAAGGAAAGGGGATTGGAGGGGCACTTAGGAAGAGGACAGGGCTAATCTGTGGTACGCCTGTCAAAAAGGTTGGTGCCTACTGTTCTAGAGCAGCTCAGCACAAGGAACCATGGAGTATATCCTTAAACCAGGGATTCTCAACCAAACTGTCACAGCACCCTGGGGTGCCTTGAGATCCTTTAAGGGTGCCATACAATATTAGCACTATTAGGCATGCAAACATGAATTATAAAATAAACCAAGAGATTGCAAACAGGAATCCATAAGGTTAAAAACATTCTGACTTGTCGTGGTCTTTCTGAATTCTTTGCAGCAGAAGAATGGCTCTTAAATCTGTAGTCAAAAAACCAAGTGAAATATAAAAGCTGACATTTTCCCAAGGGTGACTTGAGTCTAAAAAGGTTGAGCACCACTGCACTAGACAAACATGGATAAAAAGAGAGACATAAGAGGAGACAGTAATGTGGGTGGAGCTTCACTGTGGGGACATTCACTCATGGGCTGGCTAAACCAAAGTCTGACGAACTGGGCTATCTCTGGACTGAAAAAATAGGCTCACTGCCTCCTGTCTCTCTGATTCACTTCCCATGTTCACTGGTATTGTAACTGTCCTGCCTAGGAGAGAGGAAGGATGTATTTACGAAAGAGCTGGTTAAAAAACTGGATGGGAAACAAAGTGTTAAAGACTTGTCTACTGTCTCTCTTAGTAACATTCAAATTAGGTCAAGTTTCCAGCAGGCTTCAATTATTTATGAAATATTATTGTGAAAAATGTCTAACTCATTTTCATTTATCTCATAGATGCCATCACCATTTTCTTCATCTTGTGTGACACAATTCTATAAAGTGATGTCCAGAGTGTTTGGGGGAGAAAAGTGTGATTTCCCCCACCACTTTTTCATTTTTCTTTACATTACTCTCTGCATTTTCAAACATTGACTTTTAGAAAGTTTTGAAGACAAGTTGCAAAAAGAAAAAACGGAGTTTTTTCTACACACACACACACACACACACACACACACACACACACACGAATCACCCAGAGAGATTTGTTCTATTGCTTTCAATAAAATAAATTAAAATAAAGTCAGAGCAAGGGGGAGGGAAAAACAAGCAGGATTTTAAATTTAAAAATTTTCTGTTTCAACAAGAAAATAGGACATTCTAGGAATAAATGAATCTTTTCTTCACAATTGTTTTCAGTTAAAAAAGTGTATTTTTCATGTTGTGAAGGGAAGTAGAAAGAAAAGCACATGAACTCCAAAACAGAAGGCCTCTTGATGTCAGAGAGTTTTTTGGGTTTTTTTGCAACAAAAAACAGTAATGGTAACGCTAACAGTAGCAGAGTCCTAAAAAGAAAGTGAGTCCTGCACAGGCTGATTTTCAGAGGGGAACATAAGAAATAATTTCATTTGATGCAAAAATGCAATTTTTTTCCTACTAAAAAGATCCCTCGTGTGTATTCCCTGGTGATGTGCCAAGCAGCACTTCAGAGGTGCGTCAATATTCTCCAGGGTTAGAGATCTCAATATTTTTTGTACTGTTCTGCAAGTGTCAGAGACATTTAAAAAATGGACACTTAACAGTGTTTTGGGGAAATGGGGACTGGTCCTTGTTAAAAAAAGAAGAAAAAAATCATCTGCTTTCTTTGGAAGAGGGTTTCAGTGACTCATTTGGTTATGGAGGGAACAGCTGAGATAACAGAGTAGTTACACTCCAAGTGCAAGCAGACAATATAAACAGTCTCTTGGATTATCTGTAACTCACCAACTTTCACTAATAAAAAACAGTTCAAAGAAAAACAATCAGCTCCAGTGCCTGCTGTGAAAAAACACCTACTAGATTCCCCGGAGGGGGACAAAATCTTTTAAAAAACCAAAAATAAATAACACCCCCCCAACTTTCAACTGCCATAAAACATGCTTCTCAAATGCAGCTGTGGCATTAAGGACAATTTCCTCCTTCCTTCCTCTGCATCCCAGCTATAACTGTGTACTGTTGGAGCCAGTGTTGCTATATTTAAAAAAAATGATTTCGTTTAGCTCATTTATTATACATAGAGGTGTAGCAGGGTAGCTCCGCTCCCAGAGCAATTGTGAGGCATGGGGTAGTGCTGGCTCCTGCTGTGTAGTGTGTCCAGCTGCCAAAGGCAGCACACAGGACTCCTGCCCCTGTTATCACCCCTCAGTTACAATACTGGTTATATGTATACTTTAGACCAGTGGTGGCCAACCCATGGCACACTTGCCACAACTGGCAAAGGCAGTGTCTAGCATGCGGGATCTGGGTGCCAAGTTAAAGGGGCACCAGCAACGAATATCGGGACAGCACTCCAGGAGGGAAAAGCAGAAAGAACAGCAGTTGGGAGGGGAAAGGAGTAGCAGTCAGGGAGGGGAAGGGCATCAGAGCAACAGTTGGGAGGGGGAAGACGAGTCAGGGGTTGGTACTGGATTGAGAATTTGGTCCTGTGGATGCTGTGAGGGTAGGTGCCACCAAATTCAGTACTGTTATGTCCCAAAGACAGGATTCGGTTGCAGTGCTAAACAGCAGTGGCTTTACTCATACTTTGGACTTAATTTGTGGCACACTTGCCAAGAAGTTGGCCATCACTTCTTTAGATCATGGCTTGCAGAATGACATATTCCCTGTCTAGGTAATTGCATGGTCCCCCTTACCAACATGAAGACAGCTTATCCTCAGTACCTCAGTACCACTGGGATTTAGGGAAACATTTTCCCCTTTTTAAAAATAAAGACCTGAGACAGGGTAGTTTGAATGTCTCCTTGAATGGGCAGTGAGCAGAGAGGAGGGCAATAAGCCCAGAAGCTAACAGCTGTGTGTACGAGGACAGAGACTCCAAAGGGGAGTTTGTCCCACCTATGGGGTTTTCTTGTTTGTTTTTTTACCTTTCCTTCAATGTAAGCCTGCTGCGTCGGACCAGCCAAAGGAAGAAGAAAAAACGTTGTACGAGGTAGCAGCAGAAGAGTAAAGAGGAGCTAATAGAAGAATCAACAAGATGGCTGGAGAATATAACAATGCAAAGGATACTGCTACAGCTCTCTCTCCTCTGCCTGTACCTAGGGGGTTTTGTCCAGGAAGAGCCACTGACCACTGAAGCTTCCACCTAGGTCCTGGTCTGGCTTTGTGGAGACATCTGGACATGGACAACCAGGCAGGGAATGCTTGCAGTGAGAGAGATGCCTCCTGATGGATTCTCTCAGAGTGCAGATGTTGCTCATGTGCCACCACAAAAAATTGAACGGCAGCACAAGTTGTGAGCAAACAGACACCCTAGCCCCTTGTCATACTCTGCCTTATAGGGGAGAACATCTATTTGCTAATTGTGTGCCACAGGACCTCCCTACAAGGGATTCCTACAGCACGCATATCAGGCTACCACACCAAAGTAAGTGATCTTACAGCACTGTTGAGGCCTCACCTGGAGTATTTTGTCCAGTTTTCAGCCCCACACTTCAAAAAATATGTGGACAGATTAGAGAGAATCCAATGAAGAGTGACATAAATAATTTGAAACCTGGAAAACCTAGCTCTTTCAGAAGAGGCTGAAAGAACTAGGATTATTTAGTTTGGAGAAGAGAACACTGAAGAAGGATTTGGTAGTCTTCAAATACCTGAATAGTGGCTATAGAGAGGATGGAGATAGACTGCTCTCTGGTGCCATAAGGGACAAGATTAGGAGCAACAGTCTCAAACTGCAACAAAGGAAATTTAAGTTGGATATAAGGATGATCATTCCCACCATGAAGGTGGTTTAGTGTTGGACAGGCTACCTAGAGAGGTTGTGGACTCTCCATCCTTGGAACTGACAAGAGACAGACACTTGATTGGGATAGTTTAGTGAGGTATGATTCCGCCTTGAGCTGGGCACTGGACTAGATGACCTCATGAGGCCCTTCTTGCTCTACTTTTCTATTCTATGATTACTTTCAGTAGTGAGAGCAAGGAAGGAGAAATCAACATAGCATTTAATAACTTGTGTGAGGATAAACTGAAGCTTAAATAACAGACATTCTGATTAGAGACCTCAATGAAGTACTAAAAAAACTCATAGCTTCATCTAACCTTACATGCAAAGTGCCAGACTACGGTTTACTTTTTGAAAGGTAGAATAGGGTACACTAAGCCTCTCTTCTTTGCACTAGTTCTAGTGTGGATGAAAATGGAGTGAACAAAGAGTGAAGGAACAAAATGAGGGAGTGTAATTCACTCAAAATGAAAGAGCAGTTCCCCTCTGATTATTGCAGAGGATGGGCAGCTGAACCTCTCCAAAGCTGGAGCAAGTGCCGACTGAAATCAACTGAAATCATGAACCCATGAAGACTACAAACTTCTTCACGGTTCGTATGACCAGACTCTGGAATAGACTCCCAGCAGGGGTGGTGTAGACACCCACCCCAGAGATCTTCAAAAGGAGACTGGATGCACACCTTGCTGGGGTTATCTGACCCCAGCAGTCTTTCCTGCCTACAGCAGGGGGACTCAACCCAACGATCTGACAAGGTCCCTTCCAATCCTAAACTTCTGTGAATCTGTGAATCTAGACAAAAGGACATCTCTCCATTAGAATCTCACAAGTGCTTGGTGATCTGCTTGGCCACAGGATGAAGTTTGTACACTATTGCTAATGAAATGTAAGATCAGGCACATACTTCCTATAAGCCCCACAATTCTGGAACATATTTAAAGATTCCTCTTGGGGGAGATGGTTCTGCTCTGCCTCTAATATGGGTCTTTGTCTAGTAAGTGCAATTGTGACTGAATAAGGGCCTCATATGTCCCAACTGAAGTAAAGGGCAACATTCTTACTGGTAACAGGAAGAAAGGCATTTGGAAATGTTAATTCTTGGAGAATAAAAGCTATTTGCCAGAAAATGTTAATGGAGGGATTATCAATAAAAACAATACTTTTAAGGTCTATGAAAAATAAGTCCTGGATCACAGATATATAAATGATACCACTTTCTTTGCAAGAAGATCTGTCCTACAACATTCTTGATACCTTCAGCTTCCACTAAAGTCAAGGCTCCTTGGTGCCTCATAAAAGTGCTCAGTATCTTCAAAGATTGCCACCCATATTATATTTCAGTTATGGGGAAGTGTGGTCATGCTTGAAGATAGGCTACAAATACAGGTGGATCTAGACAGGCTGGCAAGTTGGGCGAGTCGGACCCAGGTGAAGTTCAACATTGAGAAATGTTAAGTGCTCCATATGGGGACAAACAACCCCCTACACACCTACAGGATTGGTGGCACCAAACTGACCAGCACCATAAACGAAAGGGACTTGGGTGTAATAATAGACCACTGTATGACTATGAGCCGGCAGTACAATGCTGTTGCCAGCAGAGCAAATAATACTCTGGCATGTATCAATCGCTGCATCTCCAGCAAAACCAAGGAAGTAATTCTTCTGCTCTACTCAGCATTGGTAAAACCCCAACTGGAGTACTGCATCCAGTTGCAGGTGTCACACTTTAACAAGGCTGTGGTAACTTTGAGAGAGTCCAGAGGAAGGCCACCCGTATGATCAGAGACTTGCACGGCAAGCCATACGAGGAAAGGCTGAAGGACCTGGGACTCTTCAGCCTGAAAAAAAGAAGGCTGAGAGGGGACTTGGTAGCAGCTTACTGCTACATCAGGGGAGTACATCAAGGGCTTGGTGAACAACTGTTCATCAGGGCACTCTTGGGGAAAACTAGGGGTAATGGCCACTAACTCCTGGAAGACCATTTCAACATTAGGAAAAACTTCTTCACAGTTAGAGTGTCCAAACTGTGGAATAAGCTCCCTCCAGAGGTGGTGCAATCACCTACCCAGGAAATCTTTAAGAGGAGACTAGATGGTCACCTTGCTGGGGTCGCCTGACCCAAGTTGTCTTTGCTGCCTGGTTCCGGGGGCTGCACCCAATGGTCTTCCAAGGTCCCTTTCAGCCTTACAATCTATGAATCTATGAAACAGAAACTGCCTAATATACCCAGTGCAATTTATAAGCTAAAATTTATAAGCTATTGTTCAGGAGCCACAAAATTATAAAAAATATACGGCCAAACAAAACATACACCTAAACTATACTGATAACTGTTCATTCTTATTTGCATAAAGACACAAACAAGTCTACAGTATTCTTCAAATATTACTAGAATTTAGCACAATTAGTGTGCCAGTTTTGAAGTTGCCAGAGATATGAAATGAGGCATTATAACATGGCAAAACACAGTACAACGTGTTCAACAAAACACAACACAAACATCTCTTGTTCTTTATGTGTTATAGACTGTTCCATAAAGCTCAAATCATGCCCTGACTGAGCTTAACAGGGCTTCAGAATCAGGGAGGTTCAAAGGGTGGAGTTTTTTCCCCTTATGCTCAGAAAAACTCTCTAGTCTTGTAGAGAGGGGACGGCCTCTGAACCTCACCTGAGGCTGAAGATGCGAGAAAACAAGTTCCATCTTCACGGGTACAAGGCATAATCATGCAGAAAGCTAGTCCTATATTTCATGTGGTCTCTTCAACCTCAATGGCAGCAACAGGAAGCCAACACTGTTCACAACGATACAGACTTCTGATGTTTCAGCTGACTTTAGGAAAGAAGCCATGAGATCACCTACTTCTAGGTTCTCCTTAAGAGTTATGGGGCCTGAAACATGCAGTGCTGTATTCACGTGCTTCACAAGAAAAGAGCATGATGCTTATTCTCCATTCGTCATTTCCATAGTTTTTGATGTCCTTTACAGCTTTTTCCTTTTCTCTTTGCTCTTCTCCATACCACAAATTGTAGCATAAGAGCTCTACTACAGCAGGGCACTCGAATTGCTACTTTTCCAGGAATTTAAAGGAAACTATACATAGTTGATTTATTTAGGCTGAAAGGATGTAAGGTTATAGGGAAGATAAAATGAAAATGAGTACTGTCTCAGACTGTGACCATAATGCATGTATTCTGAAAGGAATTATTGAGTCAAAATAAAAAATTGCTAGCTTTTGCAAGGGCAGCAGATCTTTTTAACTGTATGTAGAGACAGGAAATATGTTATCAAACAAATATGTCTGCATTCAGGAGTTTCCACTTCTTCAAACAAGAAGGGAACAAGCTGCTTGTTGGTGAAGAAGTCTTCAGTGTTCTGATTTTATATTAAAATACATCATCCGCATACATCATTCTAGGAAAAAACAATAAGTGGGAAAAAATAAATGACAGTACAGATACCATGACTAAGACAGAAAGGCACAAATAACCATCCAGAAGCATGTGTTGTTAAAAGGATATTTCAGTCTGTGGCATATAACCATGAAAAACTGATTATGGCTTCTCTCTCTAGCATGAATCAATCAAGTGCAGTTATGCATTAATAAACATTTAACCAAATTAGACTTAAATAGACAAAATAACATATTTATATGTAAAAAAACCAAAACAGCTAAACATTCCCTACTTTTCCATTGCCATATTATTGGACTGAAGAATAGGTTTAATTATCACTCACAGGGATTATGTGTAGATTTAAGGCCATCTGGGGTCTGGATCCAACATCTTGCCTCCTCATTCAATCATTCCTAACCAGCTGCTGCTGAAATATTCATCTCTCCCCTTCCCTTATTTTCTGAGCGCCCTTCCTCTAACTTAATTTGCTCAAGCATGATCAGCAGAGACAAGCAGACTTGTGGAGGGAGGATATGCTTCCTGGCTGCCTCATGATTATTGCTGGAAAGGGAGAAAGGAACAGAAACTAAAGGAATTATAGAGGAGAGGAGGGAAAAGAGGTGTAGTGAATCAAGGAATCTTTTGCTGCTTACTCCACGGAGCTGCAAGCAGCAACATGTGCCTATACCTAGTGATAGCCATTTTACAGTCTGCTGCATCTCTTAATACTTCTCTTAGCAAAGAGTATGGTACGGCTCTGCTATAGACTGGTTTCCCCTTCTGCCTACTCTTGTTTTTCTCTGGTTCTGTGAGCAGCAGCTTTGTGGTGTTTAGTAAGGATAAGGAACATTTCTCAATCGGGGTATTGTGGCACCCTGGGACGCCATGCAATCCTTTAAGGGTGCTGCACAGCATCAGCACTGTTAGATATGCAACCACCTACATGATTCACAAAATAAGTCCAGAAATTCCAAATAGAAATCTATTGGGTCAAAAACATTCTGATCTGTCATGGTCTTTTTGAGTTCTTTGCAACAGAGAAATGATCTATAAGTTATTTTTTTAATACAGAAAAATAAAGTAAGAACTAGCATTTTCTGAGAGGCGACTTGAGTCTAATGAGGTTGAGAACCATTGGGTTAAGGCTACAATTAAGCATGAGTATAGCATAGCTCCTTGCGCCAGCATTGTCCAGTCTGATGTCTGTCTTCCATTTGTAGCATAGAGAAACAATTCAGCTGGCTCTCCATTTGGCTCCCAAACTCCTCCCTGCCTTGATCTTCATCTAGATTTATTATCTGGATGGTCAGATCTACCCTTTTTCTTCTCTGTACTCAAAATGAGTGGAGATGGAGAACTATCACCCTCTGGATTTGGTTTCAAATTTGCTGCCCTGAACTGACAGACTTTAAAGAAGGTTCAACTCTTTAACAATTTTCACCACCCTGCTGCCTTCATTTTCAAGTAATTGGACTTGGTAACAGCCAAGTAACTGGACATAATGTGGTTAAATGTGACTTAAATATTTAGTATGTGAACAAATCAAATTTGAGTGGTCAATGCTCACTTTCAAGCCTTGAAGCGACTAGCCCTGGCCCTCTGATCAGAGGCCCTCTGTCCTCCCTACAACACGTGCTACTCACTCTCTCCCTCCCTCCACTGTCCTCCCTCCTCCCCTAGGCAGGCACTTGGGTTACCTCCTCCCCTATGGTGGGAGATGTTTACCAGAGGAAAACTCACTTCCTCTCTCTATCCCCACCTTCTCTCCTTCCCCTTGCTTTGATATTGGCTGCCACCTTCCTCCTCCCCTATCCAAGGGGACTGGTGGACCTCAGTGAAGCTAGGTCTCAAGCACCTGCTCCCCCCACTCTAAAAGGCTGCGATTCGCTGAAATATATCCTACGACGTATGCTCTTCAGAACATTCATGGTGCAAGAGAAATGGCATCCTTGTTGAAAATTAGCATGGATAATACTGAACTTTTTGTTTTAACTGCTGATTATTTCTTCTATGGTAATGTATGTTCGCAGAAAGGGCGAAACAATAAGAAATAAATGCCTGCCCCTTTAAAAGAAACAAAAAGAAACACCAAAGTGCAAGCACAGTTCAGACAAAAGAATAAAATGCTGAATAGGCACCTCCTCTGGTAAGTACTAAGTGCTAAATGACTGCACAGTACCCACCAGTAATGCACTGTCCCATTGGTGCATGGGTCATTTTCAACCCTACTGTGCAGTAGCAATGAGCTACTGAGCAACAAGTTACTGAGTAGCTCATTGCTACTGTGCATTAGCAGCGGCATCACAGGTAGTGCCCGCCGATGCTACATCACCATAGTGAAAACTATGTCACTATAGCTTGTCACTACATTGACGTAGCATCTCGTGTAGAAATGCCCACTGTTACACTTCCCTCTTTTAATGTTCAGCTTAACTCTAACGGAAACACAGACCAGACTTTGGTCCTTCAGAATTTTAAAGCCTTCCCTGAACTTCTAGCCCTTGCATTTTAGGGTTACTATATGTAAAACAAGTAAATAAAAACGCTCAGCTTCAAAACATGATTTATTGGTAAAAATTCTAATATTATAAAAGCCTTTTTCTGTCTGTCTGTCTATCCATAATGCTTTATTCACACTCAGATTGGCTGATGGAAAAAAACAATCAGAGTGAGAATACAGCATTTGGACAAGAGGTGGTGATGTGGTGGAGTGCCGACATGATAGGGGGGACATGAGATGGAGCAGGGGAGTGGGATGCCCCACCTCCCCCCGCCCTGCTCCCTGGAAGTGGCAGCAATGGAG
>NW_005841847.1:787037-798446 GCF_000455745.1 Alligator sinensis | reverse complement strand
GCAGGGGCCTGAGGTGGGAACAAGCAGCAAACCCGGGCCAATGTGGGGGGGGATGGGGGAAATGGGTGGAGCGGGCCTGGCCCCGAAACAGTGGTAGGAAGGGTGGGGGCACACCCAGCCCAGCCCGGCCCTGAAACAGTGTGGGGGGGGGGAAGCGTCCCAGCCCAGCCCTGAAACAACGGTGGGGAAGGTGGGGGGTGGGGCATGCCAGGCCTGCCTCGGCCCCAGAACGAAGGGTATGGAGTAGGTGCTAGGTCTGGCAGTGGGGAGGTTGGACCAAGTTGGCCCTGAAATGGTGGTGGGAGGGGTGGGCCCAGGCCGGACCCACAGCAGAGTAGGGGAATGGGGAGTGGGCCCAGCCTCAAAGGTGGGGGGGAGGGTGGTCTGGATGCAGGCCTCTGTACCCGCCCGCACCCCCCACTCATCATTCTTGATGGGCAATTGAATATATATATATATTCACAGAAACAATATAAGCAATATTAGGAATACTTATAACTAACTCTTGTTCAAAAGCAATTGGATGTTCCTGTTTTATTTTTGTTTCTGTAACTGTGACTTTTTGACAAACACACACTTTTAAACTTTGGTATGCATCATGAGAGACCTCCTTTTATTTTTCAGAGATGCTTTCTCAGTCTTCATAGCATGGGAGCCTCAGAATGCTTGTGTCTGTGTCCCATGTGTTCACCAAAGCCTGAGGAAAATGGCAACCTCTCAAGTTCTCTCTACACCAAATGCTGTAGTATAAACATATGGGTGATATCAGCAAGAGGACAATTACAATAATGTAATAGTTTTGGGGGGAAACAAGGTACATATCAAATGTGTCCTTCCTATAAATCCATCCACTTCAGTGGATTTACACCAGAGACTCATTTGATCCCAGAATGACACACAAGACAAGGAAAAATATAGAGTAAGGTGGTATTGTAGTGACATACTACTCATGAACAATATCTAACCAGAATGAAATGTATACAAATCAACAAAAAAGGGATGCTTCTGACTAGAACCTTTCATTTTAGACTTTCCTCATATTGGTACCCAGAGAACAGAACTTCTACAACTGGCTTAAAGCCTCCAAGCATCAAATTGACAAGAATATGCTGTCTGTGGATGTAGACAAGTTATACCTATGACATTAAATAGTAGAATGTGGGCATGTCTACATGTGCACTTTAATGCGCAGTAGCTTATTCTACTGCACATTAAAGAAGCATTGCAAAAAACCATATTAATATGCTGATGTGCAGTAGAACAGGCTACTGCACATTAAGCATCACCTAAAAAGCATGCACTTGCACTAATGTACATTAGCACAGCTTAATGTACATTTATTTAGTACCTTATATTGGAGAGCCTATATTTAATGTGCATTAGCAAAAGCACATTAATGCACATGTAGACATGCCCTGGATAACCTCAGAAATGTAATTATAGAATTATAATTATAACAACAAGCAAAAGACCCAATTTTATGTTATTTATTTCAGTTGGATAACATAGATCCTAAGGCCAAAACAGTCAGCAAAACTAGGCTATGTATAGACTAATATCAGGGAACATGAAATTCCAGTGGAAGAGCAGAACAACATTTTATTTTCATATTCTTCTCTCCATACCCATGCAGAAGTCATGAATGTAGCAAGCTTTGCCCACAGGTTTGGAGGGAAGGTTGAGTGATGAAGTCATTTGTAGGTGGTTAAGCACATAGGAGATGGAGCAGTGAAATAAACCAGGGCTAAGTACAGACAGTCAAAAAGCCTGAGGCTGAATCAATTAAATCTCTGCAGGTTAGTCTAAACTGTGTAGGTGGAACCAATAAGCAAATGAACAGACATTCACTTTTGATTCTGGAAATGCAGTCACATGCCTGCCAGTGGCTCAGGCCACATGCTGGGGGGTAGCACTACAGCATGCTTCCCTGCTTGGCTGTGGGCCAAGGCTATCCTAAGCTATCCTGCCCACCCTGTGTGGGGGGTTGTGTGGGAGGTTTGAAGCATCCTGACATGCTTGGGGACTCTAATTTAACTTGAATCTGGAGGGGATCTGGGATAGAAGTTTAATAAACTGATTTTACCTAAATCAGTTATGTGTGATGCTAGATCCATCCATGGTTTATCTTAAACTGGTTTCAGCCATTTTGAAAGCAGCTCAAGTGCACTGAACTTCCATTATGATACAGATTTGAACTGGTTTCCAATCATTTATACTGGTTTATGTGTAATTTTTGTCCCTAGCCTGGGAGACTTCATGGAGGACTAATAAGGACAAGCAAAAACAGGAGGGAAGGTTATGTCTAAGTGAAGGGGTGTATGCGGTTAAGAGATGGGTTGGGGTTTGGTGTGGAGACAATGGAGATTTGGAGGCCGGGTAAAAGTTGATTGTGAAGAAGTGGGGTGAGGAAACATTACAGAAACAGACAAATGGGACTGAGGTGGCTGTCAGGATCTAGAGGCTGACTGGACCTGCCTTTGTTAATAGACAGAATGGAAAAAAGGGTAATGTAGACTTCTAAATGCTAGAATTGCTTCCAAGTACGTTGTTGACAGGGAGCCTCCAGCAACATTCACTCTAAGAGACCAGGCAGTTGAGAAGAGCATATAGAATAGTGTTTTCTTCACTAACTACACCTTCAGTGTCCTTGATACACTCAGCCACATGGAGGACAAGCAGTAGGCTGGGTGTGTGATTAACCATATGTGTTGGACAGAATGAATAAACAAATAAAACACAAACAAAAAATCTGTGAATAATACTGGCACAGTCTACACTCCTTCGAGGCATTAACGAATATCTGTTAAACGCTCAATGCTAGGTAAAAAACTTATTCATATAGGAATGTGCTTGAGGACACTTTACATTTTACCTCAGTAACATTAAATTAATTCTTACTATTACTTTTGCTTATTTAATAATTTATCTATCTAATTTTATATACACTAGGCACATCATTTTTTATTCCTTAAGTTTACATTGTAGAGCGATGTTATATCTTGCTGAAGCCAAGAAATACATTCTTATTCACCCTTTCTGTCAATATTATACTGCTGTTGCATTTCATTCTATTCCATTCAGGTTCTTATAACTTACTGATACCAGTGATATCTGAGCACTTGAGTGATTACCTCTTAGGAAAACTAGAAAACATCCTTTCTTTAGTTCTGTCATTCTGACATTTTTTAATGTGACTTAAAGAAAGATACAAGATGTAGATGGATTTGGCCAATATGACTATACTCAACAGTATAAAGGACTGGGGGCCATAACTGGCCTTTTCCCAGAGTTTCTAATACAGGGGCAGGCAATTATTTCAGGCAGAGAGCCACTTACTGAGTTTTCTCAAGACATCAAGGGCTGAAAGGGTAGCCCAGCCCTTGACAGGTGGCCCACCCCCTGGTCACCATCTTGGGAATGGAAGTCCCACCCCCTAATCCAGGGGCAGGCAATTATTTTGAGCGGAGGGCCGCTTACCCAGTTTTGGAAGGCTGTTGAGCGCCGTAGGGGTAGCCCCGCCCCTTGACAGATGCCCCAACCCTTGACAGGTGCCCCGCCCCAGTCACCATCTTGGGACCAATGTCCCAATGTCTTGGGACCAATGTCCCAGGGCCAGCACCAGTGGGGCCCAACGTGGGGCACAGGCTGGCAGGGGTCTGTGAAGCTGGGGTGTACTAACAGGGAAGGGGGAAGTGGCCCAGCTCCATAGAGCCCCTGCCAGCTGGGACCCCACGCTCCTGCCATTCTGCTCTGGGCCCCACCGACACTGACCTCGGGATGCTGGTGCAGGCCCTGTGCTCCCACCGCTCGCACCCAGTGCCCCCCAGCCCCACGGTACAGGCACAGGGCAGTGCACAGACCCAGCCCCCTGCTCGCCAGCAGGGAAGAAGGTAGTGCTGAGCATGTGGGGCTGTCCGGAGCAGGCACAGGCAGCCCCAGGCAGGCTGCGAGCGGCTTCAGCATGCAGTGCTGGGCATGGGGCGGGCAAGGGACCACTTTTCCCTGCGCTCAGAACCAGCTTGTAACCTGCCCCATTGCCAGCCTGGGGGCAGGGAGCGGGTTACAAGGTGGTGCTGAGTGCAGTGGGGGGAGAAAGCAGCCCCTCCCTGACCCATGCCAGGTGCCCCATGCAGAGCTGAGTGCAGGGGGGAAGCAGCCCCTCCCATGCCCCATGCCCAGTGCCCCACACAGCAGGAGCTCTCAGCCCACATGGGGCTGTCCGGAGCAGGCACAGGCAGCCCCACATGGGCTGCAAGAAGCTGCACCAGGCGTGGGCGGGGAGGGATCGCTTCGCCCCCCATGCTCCTCCCTTGCCCAGGGTCCCCTCCCCACTTATCTGAGCTTCCCGCTCTGGGGCAGCCACATGCTCCCAGATCAGAAACCCTGGCTGAGGCTTGCAGCTGGGGGGGGGGGCGCGGTGGGGGCGCTGTTCAGGTGGGCCCGCTGTTGTGGGAGCCTGCCAGCCTTCCCCTGGGTCCTACTGCCCTTGGTTCATGTCATTTTTGACAGGAACCAAGGGCAGAGAAATATTAATTTTCCAAATTTATTTAGGGGCCCCGCGGGCTGGACAGAATGGCCTTGCAGGTCAGATTTGGCCTGCGGGCTGTATTTTGCCCACTCCTACCCTAATCCCTGACCTTTTCCACTGGAAGTCCCTCCCCTTGCCCCCCCAAAAGTATTCCTTTAAGCAAGGGTTTGCCATCTCAGAACCAGAAAAATAGCAAATTATATTCTAAAAATCAAACATCTACTACAACATTCATTAATTTGATTTTTTAAAAATATTTTTGTCCTGATTTACATATGTTTGTGTAGTGTACATAGAGGAAATTATATATAGCTTAAATGAAGTCTTACTCTTGTATACTGTTGGGGAGGGGAGAAAATGGGGGGTGGGTATAGATTTGTGGGGGACCTATTGGGGGTGGATAGGCATGGGGGTGTATGTAAGGTGGGAGAGCATGTGGATGTATATGGATATGTGGTGTGGGTGGGTATGGGGGTTGTGGGGGGTTGTGGCATGTGTGGAGGGGGATGGTTTGCCCACAGTTCCTGGGGGCAGGCAGAGCCCTCATCAGCACTCCTCCAAGCCCCAGCTCTGTGCTTCTGCTGCTCCTGGCCCTAGGGCAGCAACACAGCCCCGTGCTACCGCTCACAGCCACTTCCCCCTCCCATCTGCCACTGCTGCCCTTCTGCCACTTCCCTGTCCCTCCCCCTGCTTGTTGCTCTGACACGCGGTCCCAGCTGCATGGTAGAGACTGCAGGACACAGAATGAGCTGGACTGGCCTGGCTGGTGCTGCACAGGGCCAGCTGAGAATTGCAGGGGCTAAGCCAGCTCCTGATGTGATGCATCCTGTGGCCTGGTGCTGCAGCTGGGAACCATGTGGTGCCAGAGTGACTAGCAGAGGCCTGGAGAGGAGCAGTGGCTGTGGCAGGCAAGTGGGCACACAGAGTGCTGCAACAGCTGGGCAGGGCGGGAATGCGGGGCTACACCTGTGTACTGGGGCCAGCACCAGCGGGGCCCAGAGTGGGGCAGGAGGAGTGCAGGGCTAGGGTCAGCAGGGGCTGTATGGAGCCGGGCCAGGCTCCACCAGCAGGGAGAGGGGGGAGCTGGCTCAGCTCCAGAGCCCCTGCTGACCCAGCTCCACACTCCTTCCGCCCTGCTCTGGACCCTGCTGGCCCTGGTTTCAGTGCACCAACACAGCCCTGTGCTGCTCCCCAGCTGTTGCTGCACTTACATGCACTCGCTTGCTGCCCCTTCCCCCTGCCTGCTGCCACTTTCAGCGCTTCCCTGCCTCAGCTGCCACTGCTCCTCCCCACTCTCCCATCCACCGCTCCAGCACCATGTGGTTCCCAGCTACAGCACCAAGACTTCAGGAGCCAGCCAGGCCCAGCCCTGAGGACTAGGGCAAATGCCCATGGTCCTCTGTTGCCTCCTCCCTCCCCCTTCTTATCTGAATTTCCCTCCGACACAGAGGCAGGAACAGCCCCAGGGTCCCAGGCCAGAACCCTCTGCTAGGGTTGTCTTCAAATTAAAATGCAGCAGCCAGCCAAATGGAGGTGTTTATAGTGTGAAAACTTCTAGGAATATAGGATGAATCTATCAAAGAAAGTGCAAAAACAAGATATAACTATGTCGTCAAAGTCTATTAGGAACCATATAATGTACCATGTCTCTCTTGTATTATTTGTCAACAAGGAAAAGAGAAAGGGACACATTTCTGGGAATACTCTTATCCACACTTGGGAGTCAGCAAATATATCATATGAGCTTATTACCTGTGCTTTATGTCATCCATTATGTAGAAGGGAAGCCAGTGATTAATTTTAGTTTGCTGAAACAGATGCAATTGCCAGCAAAGTCACTGCATTAGTATCAACATTATTATTATTCAAAGGACATGAGATAGAAAAAAAGATGCTTAAACTGATGTTTCAGCATTTCTGATTGAGTAATCTAGACCAATACGTTGCTTGAATGACAGGCAGCATCAAATAATGGCAAAAAGTTACATATATCCATCCAGTTCTGATTGGTAGACTCAAGGCTATAGAAATGAAACTAGACAAATGACTAATGCTGGGTGAAAATCTGTTATCAGATCTTCACTGATTGTGAAACTATCATACTCAGGTCCCCAGCATTAAAAAAAAAAAAAAATCACCCCCCCCAAACACACATACACACACACACACACACACACTTTTAAATCATTAGACAGAACAGCACTACACTTAATAATCTTTACATTATATTTTATCAAAATAACACTTAATTTAATGAACAAAACCTGAAAAATGACAGTTACATGATTAGTACCAATTACTGACATTTTATGAAATATAAATATTGTTATAACATTAATTTACATGGAGAAAGATTCACCATTTTTTCAGGCACCTATACTTAGTAATTGCAATAGCCAAGTTGCAAATTCATGCTTTCTTTGCCCTGGTATAGCATTTGTTCTTTTTTAAACATAGGTGGCCTTGGAGTCTTTTAGTGTACAATACGCTAAAACATGAGTCTTCTTGCTCTGGAGAGTAATTCAGCTTAATACAAGGATCCCTATGGTAGTCCCCACAGTGACAAAACCCCAGGGTGTCAGATGCTACCCAAGCTATGCCCTGGGTTTCTGTAAGGCAATTGGTTCCCCACTCTGCTGAATGAGTATGCCCAGGGGCACCAGAGCTGCTCCCCAGTCCCTGTTCAATAACCTATCCAGGCATCTGGGCTGACCTGGGAGTCCATAGTTTAGTTCTTGAAGAATGTCTGACCAGAAACCAGGCTCAGTCAGCACTGAGAGTCCTCTTCCCTCTGAGCCTGACTCCCCTCTTCTATATCACTCCTGCAGGCCTGGTATTGGCTGCAAGCATACTGGGGTGGGGCCAACCCAGCCCAGCAGCTCTCTTTAACCCCTCATGGAACACAGAGATTTGGGATCCTGTATCCCTCCACCCCAGACATACTTTACCATTAACCTTGGCTTCTTTAACAAGCTCCAGTCCCATGGTAGCAGTTTAAACCACACATACGTACTGATGAACCCCTCCAATATGTCTATGGCTCCCCCTCCCATAGCTACTGCTCCAACTGCCTGGAGTTGGGGGGTCTGTCCTCTTTTCCCAATAGCACAGGGCACTGAGGTTTCAAGTGGTCAGTGGACCCATACTTGAAACATTTCCAAGGACCTGTCCTTTCCCCCAAAGGTTTACTACTGAACCTTAGGCCATATCAGGGGCCTGGTTAATAATGGGTTGGCTCCCCACATCTTTTCTCTCAGCCCCATGGTGGGCATCCCACTTACCCCCAATCCTCTGGTCCAGGGACTTAGGCTGGCTCTAAGTCTGCTTTGGCTTCGAGATATAGATCAGCCTGCCTTGCAGCCTTTCCAGCATCCATTGGATCCTTATTTCAAATTACCACCTTTACATCCTTGCTAAATATTTTAAAGTTGTCCATGGGTAATTAGATCTAACATTTCTTTCATGTCTTCTGCCCTTTTGCCCTTTACCCATTTGTTCAAATAATCACTAATTTTGTTCAGGGCTGCTGTGTAACTTACTCCCTTCTGCTTCCAAACACCTGGATTTCTGTTAGAAAGTTTTGGGAGTGATCTGAAATTTGTGTAGTACAGCTCTGTTAAAGCAAGTGTAATCCAAAGTTTTGTCCACCTTGAGAGTGTTATGGACAGTCAGGGCCTTCCCCTCCATCTTGAGTATCAGATAGGACATCCTGTATTCACCCTTGATGTGGTAGATATGGCACAGTCTCTCAAAGGATGTCAGAAATTCTATGCATGAGACTTCCCTGTAGTGCGGGCATATGTTCTTGAAGCCAGTTGGTATAGATAGGTCACCACATATGGGGAAAGAACTGGGGCCTTACAGTCTTTGTAGTTTAGTCTCCAATCACTTCTGTTCTATTACCAGCCACACCAGATGCAAATGTTTGCCTATATCTACTCTGGCTTGGATTAGACTTGTCTCAGGAACTTTGTCCTTCTTTAAGTCATACTGGCCCAGCATTGTCCACAGCAGACTTCCCAGCAGGGTGTAAATTTCTGTCTAGGCAGAGTTGTTCATAATTTGCCTTGCTGAGTTCAGTGTAAGCTCCTGCCGGAGTCATTCTTTTGCCCATTGTTGTTCCACAGGCCAACAACAACCATTTCTCAGGGCAGCACTAATCCTCAAACACTCAGAGACTCACAATTTACTTTCCACTGATTCCCCACTTGCTCCTCTACTACCTGCACATACAAAACTTCAGAGTAAAAACAGCCCTCAAAATTGTTTTAATTATCTTCATGCTTATTGCTATGCCACAACCTTACCAGCAAGAGTCTCTCAGGACAAAATCAGCCCTTGCCAAGTAAAGTCTCACCTGTCCCTGTACAATCCTGCACAGCTAAAAATATCCCGAGCAGATTCACAATTACTTGTAGCTTTTAGACTTTTTACCTTTACAAAACAAAGACAACACAAAACAAAAACAAAACCCAACTCTGCCTCCAAAATATAACCACTCTCTTATTTGTGTCAGGAAAAAGAAATAGCAATCCAGTCAAATGATAACTAGACATAGATCTTGCCAACTGTGCCACTGTGGGTATGTACAGACGTTACAGTTAGCTTGACCTAAGAAGGATTAGGTCAATGTCAATGCCAATTGGTACAGATGCTGGGAGAGGATGGGGAAAGTGGGGGGAGGTGATAAATCAGACTAAAAATGGCAGGCCTGATGTAAATTAGTTCACCTGAGAAGGTGAACTAACTTAGATTAGGAATAGATTAGTCCGATCAAGCGGACATCTGCATAGGTTCAGAGTTTAGGCCTGGGGTTGGGGAAGCCCAGCTGCCTGCCCCAGACTCAAGGTTGGGCTCTTCCTGCCTCCCATCCCCCACCCTAACAAGTCCTTTTTTTTAAATCTGTTTCAAATTTAGATAACTAAACTTTGCTTTATACCCATTTAAATGGCTCAGGAACCATTCTCAGTCCTTCCTCTGACCTATTACTTTCTTCAACTTTATTGGATATGATGGAATGACAAGCTTGTGCATGAATAACCAG
Organism: Alligator sinensis; assembly: GCF_000455745.1. Classification (NCBI taxonomy): domain Eukaryota; kingdom Metazoa; phylum Chordata; order Crocodylia; family Alligatoridae; genus Alligator; species Alligator sinensis. The sequence goes on along the minus strand of NW_005841847.1, from coordinate 788,874 downwards.
GGTGGGTAGCTAGGAGGACAAGTCTAGTGACCCAGGGTCTGCATTGCATTGCAATAGCTTTTCAGGTGCAATTCAAAGTTCTAGTTTTGAACTACAGGACTGGAAATGGTCTGGGCCCTATGTACCTTGGGGCCTACCTTTTCTATTAGGCCCTATCGTGATCCCAAAGATCAGTAACCTCCTATTGGTACCATCAGTGCAATAGGTACCAGACAAGTCACTGGCAAAAACATATGGGAGGTCATTCTTGCTATTCAGCTTTGTAACGTCCTCTCCCTTGTGGCTTGCCAGAGCCTGAGTCTGGACGTCTTCCAGAAATGTTGTAAGACCTTCCTATTTGGGCATGCATTTAGCAAGCCATGATAGGCTGAGACACTGTTTAAGGAGCCTTTCTTTCATATTCTATTATTTTACATGTTGTCCCTAACCCTTTGTTGGGAAGGGCAACATATAAATCTAATAAATAAGGCACTGGAGTACTGTTGTAGTTCTGATGGTCCAGAAAATGTGAGATGCAAGCATTTTTGTGGTGGATATCTTTTATTGAACTAAATGGATGGTTGGGATAGACTTAAACAGGGCATGTGCACATGTTAACCTTAGGTCTCCCTAACTAGGGTTAGGTTGATCTAAGTGCCAATTTGTACAAATGTTCAGGGAGGTTAGACTGAACAAAAAGTGGCCGGCCTAATCTAATGTAGTTCACCTGAGGAAGTGAACTATATTATATCAGGACCAGGTTAACCTGTCATATTGAATGTGTGTACCTGTTTGGAGCACAGCCCCAGTGCTGGGGAAGCCCAAGCACGGGTCTCAGTCCTAGGATTATGCTTTTTCTACTCCCACCTCCCCTCTGGCTGAGCTATTTTTCACCTCCCGATCCTCCCACCCTTGGAGAGACAAGCCTCCCTGCACGCCCACCAACCTTTCCCATGGACCTACCAGCCAACCCCGGACCTGCCAGCCTTCCTAACTGAGTTAAATCAGGTTCCCAGCACTGCTCCCAGCAAACATGTGCATGCACAACATGTGCACCAGCAAACGTGTCCACATGCCACTCCCAATCTATGATCACACAGCTTAAAGTAAACTGTGTGATCATAGATTGGATACAGTGAACATGTGCACATACCCACAAGCTTTTGAACGCAATGCATGCTTCTTCATTCATTCATTCTTCTTCATTCAGTGACCAAAGAAAGAATGCATTGCATTTGAAAGCCTGTCTGAGTCCATCCCAACCATGCAGATATCACCCAAAGAGATATCACCCAAAAAAATCCTTGCCTCTCTTAAATAAATAATACTTCTTGACAGCTTTCAGGAAATTGTGATGCTTCCAAATACCTTCTGCTCTTGCCAAAAAAATTGGCTTATGCGATATCAAAATTCTGATTCTCTAAAATGTTCTACAGTTTTTGGTGTCACTCCATCTTCCATTAATGTATTATATCATAAGCATTTCTCTACAGAAAATATTCTATGTATACACAAAATATTCTACGTAACAGGTATTCAAGGAGCTAATCTTTTCAAAAGGTTCAACCTCATTGTGTACGCAATTTGTGCTTGCCTTTTATACTAACCAGAAGGGAACTGTGGAGGTAAATCAGAGTACCTGTGCCTCTAATTTCCAAATGTGCACTTACAATATACTGCATAAAGACACAATTACTTCAAACTACTTTTCAATTCTGGGTGTAATTCATGTTTGTGGTTGTTTTTGTGGGATAATATTGTTCCAGCATATAAAGTATTTAGGGCTTACTGAAAACATGGTCCTTACTAATAACTTTAAACTGTCTTTCTTTAAGATATTTACTAAGTTAAAAAGGAA
>NW_005841847.1:784082-787027 GCF_000455745.1 Alligator sinensis | reverse complement strand
AGAAAGGATATGAAGTGGAATGGAGTAATATGGAACCAAGATGAACAAGTTAAACCTCCAAACAACTGTTCTGCTTTCTCTGAAATAAAAACATCCCTTCTCCTAAATAAATACTTTCAAAATTCGAAAAAATGGAGAATGGCAACTTGAGAGTCAGCTGACAGGCACCTGGACAGATAGTGTGCATGCTACGCTCAATGTTGGAGTTCTATAGGGCTGAGTGAGCAGAGGTATGAGTATAGAATAAAGCAATCAAACAAAGCTTGCAGGTCTGACTGCTGCTTATGGCACAGTACAACAAACTACTTCAACTCCACATGAACTTTCACATAGCTGCACACCAGCAGACAATGATTTTCTTCCCTCCCCTGGTCCTTTCTGATCTAGCCAGGTGAAATATCCAAGTATTCCTTGTTAAAGCTTCAAGGCAAGATGCCTTAGTGTCAGATCAAAGATGCCTCAGACCGTGCTTTTCCCTTGGCTTCCAGAGCAAGAAGCCAATTGAGGGAGGCTAGCAGATGATCTTCTTCTAAATATGGCGATATCAAATGATATCAATATGGTGGTCTGAGCTTTTTTTCTTTCCCTGTAGGGCCTATTTGAGAAAAGAGAATATAAGCTCATTTCCTAATTATGTGGTCTGTCTTATTCTCTTTTTAGAAAACCCAGCAGCCGACTTCCTTACCCTAAACATGAAACGTGTTTATGTATAGTGCCCATCTCTGGACACTAACAAATATACACAGGCAGCACAGGCTGTCACAGTCTGTAGTTAGTTGTCCTGGCATGTCAGTCATACTTTTGGCCTTATAATTGTTCTTTTTTTGCTATGTCCTAGCCCCAACAGTGCAAGCCAGGCAGTTTCAGGGTGATGTTCAGGTTACCTTTAAAGCATCATAGAGGTCCTTAAAATGGGAGCGTTTACCCATTAAAGTGTGTTAACCCATCCTGAGTACCTGCTAAAGGTGCTTGTAGACAAAAAGAATAAAATAAGAGGCGCTTTACCAGAAGAAGCAGAGTATTACTTTGAACCAACTCCACAATGTCTGTATAGATCAGGCATTTGAGCAGGGCTTTTTGGCGTTTGAGCAGGGCTTTTTGGTGTTTTTTTCTGAAGCTGAGCCTATCAGCTATTAGAAAAAAAGCCCTGCTAGAGCACCTGATCTACACAGATGTCAGGTGAGTCAGGTCGAACTAATGCACTGCCTGTTCTGGGCATGTGTTCAGCTTGACGTGGGAGGGCACAGAGTTTAAAGTGACATTTTTGGGGGGGTGAGGGTGCTTAACTTCTGCAAGCAGACTGAATATCTTAAAGATAAGCCCCCCTGGATGAGGATTATTTTTTAGACATTCTACCCAGGTCAAGGTAAGGTATCACATCCTCTGCCTTTCTGTTGTTCTTTGTGTGAGGTATCAGGACCTACATTTCCCAATCTCCCAAAGGATGGAGCCTACATTTATTATGTCTTTATAAAGTTTTAATTGCGTTTAATTACATTTTATGTGTACGTGAGGAACTTTTTTGGCTCTTGGACCATATAAACAATCTATTAATGTCTGTGATGAAAATTAACTTTCTTTTGCAGACCATTTAGGTACTTGATAGAATAGCTGAATAGTTTATTTGCAAACATACACATTTACATGCTGGAACATCTTATGCCACTGTACACTAAAAGGTACCATACTAATTAACACTGTTTTCCTTGGAGAGAAAGACAAGTACAGATTCATCAGTACTGTATTTAATCATAACCGAGTGGTGCTATATATTTTCTAACTAGCCTAATTTAATAAAGTGCCTTAGTAAAGTTCAATTCTCCTTGCTAAATCCAACACTCAGTTTATTTAAACACTTTGTGTTGTTAATTTTGGTTCAGTAATAATTTCACTGGCAAGCCACTGCTTGGTTTATTTCTTACTCATTAAGTATTTCACATCAAATATATTCAAGCAGCATCTGTGTTTCCTTCATACACCAAGTCCCCAATCCTTAGAACAGATCAAAGAAAAAGCTACAGCTCTAAACCTAAAGCAAGTTTGCAGGCTAATCTTGTTGCTCTGAAATGGATTTTTTAAACCAGTATCTTGTTGATCTGAAGAGCCATCAGAAATCTCAGACTACTGCAGCATTAGATGAAGCTTTAGAAAAGGAAGTGCATTGATTTCTATACTAAATATCGGAATCTTAAGATACAGCACTTCCTTAAAGGCACATATCCTTGTTGCTTTTGCAGATCTTTTATGGGAATATACATATACATCTAAAAGATTTGGCATAGGCAACAGGAACAGTGCACAGAGAAAACCAAAACCTGCCAAACAAAGCCAAATCCATACCTGAAATTTTACAGTTTTGAGAGGTAATATCATTTATAACATTTATAAAATTCTTAAAAACACACAATTCAGTTGACCACACTGGTAGCCATGCACATAATAGGCAATTACTAGAGGTGCACTGATACATCACTCTGATATCGAACTGGCACTGATATAAAGAAAATTGGCTGTATTAGAAATCGGCCTGATGCAGCCGATAACTTGGCCAAGAAATGCCTGTGCCTGCACACAGCACGCAGGCAGCAAGGAGCATAGCCTGGCAGCTTGGAGAGCTGCGTACAGCTGGTAAGTCCATTGTGGTGGAAGAGGAGGGGAGAGGGAATGGGTGTGGGGGGCAGATAAATACCCCACACAGTGAGGGAGGGAGTAGGGTAGTGGCTGGGGCAGGTGCTGCCCAGCCAGGGTGCAGTGGGGTGGGGCACAGGACAGAGCCATGGCTCATCCAGGAGGGGTGGTGCACCCCCTGGATCTGCACAGGGCAGGGCAGGCGGTCTGCAGCTGCAGGCTGGAGCCAGGGCTGTGCCAGGCTCTTCTCGGCAGGAGCTGGGCTTGGGGCGGGCAGCAGCAGTATTGGGAGGGGGCTATGGCGGGGGGCGGCTGCA
>NW_005841847.1:774721-784051 GCF_000455745.1 Alligator sinensis | reverse complement strand
CCCCCCCCCCACACACACACACCTTCTCCCAGCGCTGCTGCCGCCTGCCTGGCGCAGCCCTGGCTCAACCCCCGCCGCCTCCACCCATGCACCAGGAAGAGCTGGGACTGTGCCGCAGCACTGGGAGGAGGAGTTAGGAGGGGCTACAGCAAAATATGAGGTGGCTGCAGCCCCCCGTAGCTCCCTCCCAGCACCACTGCCACCTGCTCAGCCCAGCCTCCACCAAGAAGAGCCCAGCAAAGCCCTGGCTCCAGCCCACAGCTGCAGACTGCCCACCCCACCCCACACAGATCCAAGAGGTGCACGCACCCCCTCACCCCGCACCTCCTAGATGAGCCAAGTCTCAATCCTGTGCCCTGCCCTGGCTGGGCAGCATCTGACCCTGCCCCACTCCCTCCCTCACCACGGGAGGCATTGATCACCCTCCCCGTGGGCTGGATAGAATGGCCTGGCAGGCCACATCCGGCCCCCGGGCTGCATTTTTCCCACCCCTGATTTAAAGGAACAGAGATAAAAAAGGGTGACTAGCACTACCAGAATTACTTGTCATGCCCACAGGTGTATGACTAGTGATATCCTATTGACTGCCAAGATGACAGCACTGGAGAATATAAACTATTTTTTACAGGTGAGCCAAGAAGCATACCTCAACTAAACACTGTAGGCATCAAGTCTTGGAAAAGTATATAGCGGGATGCTACTTCAGGCAGCTTCCCCACACAGCAGAGCCATAGCAGAAACTAACTCCTTTTTCATTTTTTGTACATGAGCTGGTTGGTTCATGTGTTGTCACTGCAAAAAGAGGAAAGCACTGTTATAGAAAAATAAGGGCACAAGGTCCATTACATATAAAGATGCATATAATATGTAGGTATTTTGTTTTTTTGGTAAGATTTTTTTCTCTGCACACATGACTGAGTGACAGCTGTCCTCCTGCTGGAGGAATGCTGATTGTTCATGAGAAAGCAATACATTCTTCCAGCATTAGCCTGTACAAGTGAGGACTGCACATACTGAAGCTGCTTAGGATGAACTCTAACTTCCGCAACAGATTTGCTTTCATTTGCACATTTTTTGGATGGCAGTTGTAAGGGGTGGGGGCAGGGAGACGTGAATTTTGCTAGGTTTAGTCAATTTTCACTTGATTTCTACCACTTTTCTAGGGTGTCCTCCCACTGTTCATAAATTCCAAGGGCAATTCAAAACCAACTACTTTTGGAAGCTCTATGGAAGATCTTATCAAAGTCTGGCTGCACAGGGAAGTGTATCACCATCCTAAGACTCCTTCCTATGCAGTGGCTCTACTACGAAGAATTTTGCCATTTGAAATGGCATAAAGAAGGGCTTTATGTTCACACCAATTTAGTTTTCCATCTTTCTTGTGGTCATCAAGATGCTCATCCATGACTGTCCGCCACATGGCACCAGCATCAAGTACAGGATGGACAGTAACTTTTTCAATATCTTCTGCCTCTATGCCAAAATCAAAGTAACTTGGGCCTCGATTGTGGAACTTCAGTATGCCAATGATTATGCTGTCATTGCATGTATGAAGGAGGACTTACAAATGGTCCTTAACTGCTTCTCTCAGTGCCTAAGACTGACCCTTAACATTAGAAAAAGAAAGGTGCTTCACCAGTTTGCTCTGGGCCAGTAAACGTCCCTGGCAAAGATCCTCATTGATGGACAGAGGCTGGAGAATGTTGAACACTTTGCGTACCTCTGCAGCCATTTCTCAAAGAAAGCCACCATCGACACGGAGGTCCAGTATAGAATCTGATGTGCCAGCTCTGCCTTTGGAAGACTGAGTCATCATGTGTTCAATGATCACAACATCAGGACTCAAACAAAGCTCCACAGCCTATAAGGCTGTGGTAATCTCAACTATTCTCTACAGCTGCGATGCTTGAATGATCTACAGAGACCACTTGAAAAGCTTGGAATGCCATTGCCTGCACTACCTCTGGAAGATCCTTAGCATAAAGTGGGAAGATTGCCACATAAGTACCAGTGTCCTCACCGATGCTAACACCACCAGTATTGAAGCACTGATTATTCAACATCAGCTGTGGTGGACAGGGCACTGTGTGCATGCCTTATGTACATTTACCAAAACAACTGTTATACTCCCAACTCAGCCAAGGACAAAGGATACACAGGGGCCAGGGTAAATGCTTCGAGGACACCCTTAAGACCATTAAAAAGTGTGGAATTGACACCAAATTGGGAAAAATGTGCCCAGAACAGAGATACATGACAACGCATTGTGAGAGAAGGTACATCTTACTTAAAGGAAAGCTCTCTCACCTGGAGGCAGAAAAACGACAGAAAAAGAAGGAAAGGAAACAAAACCAAGAAAACTGTGGTCTGACCCTCCCCTTAACCACTACCTGTAGTGTTTGCCAGAGAGTCTGTGGCTCAAGAATTGTCCTTCTTATCCATCAACGGACTCATTTAAAACCCTTTACTTGACCCATGGGAGTGAACATCCTCAACCATAAGGGATTGCCACCACCACCACTTTTACTTTTGTCCTAACTCACCACATACGTGTCATCATATAAAAATGTACCTAAACCTAGAAAATGCTGTATATAAGAGGAATGATACCAAACTCTTCTGTTTTCACATTTTCTTGCTAAACAGGTTGCATTAATAAACATTTAGAAAACCATAGGGGTCAACTGGTTGGCAACACAACCTCCAGGAAACATTAGTCAGGCAGAACATGGGAAGTACCAGAGAGCTGAAAATGCTCTCTTAGAAGCCTCTAAAGACTAGTTCCTTGACAAATCTCAGTATTCATCCTCATCCACATCAACCTGTCAATGCATTTAACTATACTCTTCTTGATACTCTCATTTCTCTTCACTTTGCTTCCATGTGTGTATCTTCTCTTTGTACTGTTCCTGACTCTCTGTGTGCTCTACCCAGGGCATTCTTTGCATGATTCTTCCATCTCCTCTCTAACTTTTGGTGGAAGTCCATAGGGCTCTGTCCTTAGTCTCCTTTGTCTTCTCCCTCTACAACTTATCCACACTGTCTGCAAACAAAAATTAAATTACCACAGCCTATGCAGACGATTTTTGCACCTTGCTACTCAAGACTTGGCTCTTTCTGTCCAAATTAAAATCTCAGCTTGCCTCTCTGACATCTTCTCATGGATGCCCAACTATCAAGTTAAGCTTGATATGGCTAACACACAGCTCTAAATTTTCTCTCATTACCTTTCTTTTCCTTCACTATGGACAATATTCCTTTCTGTTTATAACTCAGGTCCATAACCTGGGCATTATCTTTGACTTTTGACTTGCATCTTTCCTAAGTCCTCACACAGAGACTATGCCTGAGGCTCGTGGAATCTTTCAGCAAAACACCTTTAAGTTTTGGCCTTTTCTATCCCTCCATGTAGCTAAAATTCTTGTTATCTATGCCTTGATAACTGAAATGTATTTTTCTCTGATGCTAACAAATATAATCTTGCCCCATTTATACCTATCCCAAGTCTGATTACAAAAGTTATTTTCCTAGCATGTTGTCTAGAAAATGTCATTCCACTGTTTGTAAATGTCATTCCAAAATGTCCCCCTCCTGTTTCACATCAAACCAACTATCTATCTTCATTTTCAAGCACTTCACAATGTATTCTCATTCTCTCTCTCAATTCTCATACACTACTGAACGGACCACTGCCATCTCAGACTATTACATGAGGGTAGCTTCCATTGCCATGACTCCTGCTACCAAGGAAGGCAGCTCCCCCCACCCCCCATCCAATCCCAAATATTGTCCCTTTGTTTCTTTAAGCACCATAATCCATATTATCTATTGAATTTTAGGGCAAGAGCACATGATACAGTTACTACAAAGTATAAGAGTATACTGTATGTCACCTGTTTTTCAGTAATTGCCTGTGTGAGTACTGACCCCATGACAGATGAAAGCTAAACTATGGTAGCTTAGCCTTCAGTGGAAGAGCCCCAGTAAGCACAGTCAAGCACGTAACTGGGCAGAATTGTTTTGGAAGCTCAACACCGAATTTATAGCCCTGATCATCGGAAAGTTTAATGAACGTGCTCCAAGGTTCGGACTCCCTTAATTCCAAGTCTTCCATGAGAGTAACAGTTCCTAACTTCTCACATAAATCTAGTTTTTTTGTAATAAACTTCACTGTTTACTTAACATACAAGCCATGACTTGGGATTCGCATGAAAAGGTGGCATTATGAACTAAACGAAAATGCAATGAGGCTTCCAGAATAAAAGATGAGACAACTTGATAGTGGAGACCAATCTGAGGTCATGTTAAGAGGAGCACTGGGATTCATGGAGCACAGGAATGATGAGAGGGTTATAACTGGCAGGGCATAAAATTAGCTAGGACATGAGGAGTGGATAAGTTTTTACTTGCCACAGATATGCTAGCATGATTTTTTGCCATGCAAAGGAGAGGCAGCTGATTAAAGGAAATGAAGCAGTGTAATGTGCTGACGTGACAATATACAAATGCAAAGCATATAAGAAATAAGCAAAAAAACTGTGTGAAATGAAAGGACAGAGAAACCTGGTAGGCTCATTGATTTAAAATGTATTCTATATGGGAATAGGAGAAGCAGAAGGAGCGACACATCTCCTAGTATATCTACATTACTAATACGTTGAATTTTTTAAAAATGGTGTCGAATATTTTGATGAGGATTCCAGGAATGAAAAATAAAGGCAATGGCACAGCAAGCACTGATACAGGCCTCTAAGGCTGCAGGACAACAAAATTATACTTGGAAAGACAAGGTCCATATATGCGAATGCAGGCAAGGAACAGCTCAGATCATCCCATCTGACTTGAGTTTGAAATAGGATAAGGTTCAAAAAAGGAGAGTATTTTTGGCTTCACATACAAAACCATTAAGAGGCAGAGGCGATAACTTTAGTTCCTTTCCAGAAAGTCATTAACAAACTGGAATTTAGGGGAAAGCAACAGAAAGGCTCAGGGAGCTCCTAAGATTGATTTATGAAAAAAAATTAAAAGTGCTAAATATATACAGTCTGACTAAGCAACTGCTGAAACAGGAGGCTAGTGGGAGAGAGACATATCTATAAATATTTTAGGAGTGCAAACACCATGGGCATATCCTGCTCCAGTCTCTGAACAGACACAGAGGCTGAGTAGCTCAGAAATACTGCATGTTAAGTTTTAGTATTACACAATGGCAATGTGATTAAATGGAAACTTTTGGAGTCTGGGGGGAATATTTTTATTGACATTTGCTGTGGCTCCAACTGATGTTTTCTTGAAGTTTGAAAATGAAAAGTTTGAAAAAGAAATTGAAGAAAGGTGGGTAATTCTCACACTGTCACATGCCTGGGGAAGGTTGACAAAGGTGTAAACAGTGATGCCCACAGTATTATCTTGTTCATTCCTTAACTTCGTGGCACACTCCCAAGCACAAGAAAAGCCTCTGAGGCACTGGATGTTTCAGTGGATTTTCCTGACTTTAAGAATTAAGAGAATAAGCTCTCGGCAATATAAGACAATATAATAAATCTCTTCTTGAGAGATGAGAGATAGGAATCAAGGTGAACAGAATACAGGTGACCCTCGCCATTCGCGGGGAATACGTTCTCATATCCCCTGTGAATGGCAAAATGTACGAATAAGGCACTGCGTTCATGAACTCAGTGCCCCTGGTGGCTGGGGAGGGGGCACGGCTGCTCTGGCGATGGCAGAAGTGCAGCGGTGGGAGCCCAGCAGCAGCAAGCACAGAGCTCCCAAGGAGCTTCTTTAAGTGTATTTAAGGAGCGTGTTTGGATTTCACAAACATTTGAAACCGCAAATGCCGAACCCGTGAATAGCGAGGGTTTCTTGTATAACATAAAAATCTACCAGCCATGGAGCCAACTGTGAGTTTTGCACCCTCCCTTTCCTTTATTCCATAGACTATTAATATATCTTTCACTAAATTCATGTCTATTTTTAATTACAATTTGTATTATATTATTTACTTGTCATTTGTAATAGGAGTTGCCTTGTTTCCCTATCACCTGCCGTCTAATACTTCACTATTTCTTTTCTTCTCTAGGTTTCCAACACTCCTATTGTTATCCTGTACCATTTATCTTCTCTCCATCCCCATCTCTCTCATTATAAAAAATAATGCCTGGCTCTTACATAGCTCTTTTCAGCAGTAAATTTCAAAGCACTTTGCAGGTAAGGAAAATCTCTTCTCCCCACATTATTGATGGTGAACCAGAGGCACACAGTAGTGAAATACCCCTCCCTTTCTTAGGCGCTAAGTACAGACAGTCAAAAAGCCCGAGGCTGAATTAATTCAATCTTCACAGGTTAGTCTAAACTGCATAGATTGAATCAATAAACAAGTGAACAGACATTCACTTCTGAATCTGGAAATGCAGCCGCATGCCTGCAATGGCACAAGTCAGATGCTGGGGAACAGCACTAGAGCACACCTCTGTTGTCAGCTGGAGCAGACAGCTTGGGCCAAGGCTAACCCACCCACCGTGCGAGTGAGGCAGGGTTGCGAGGGAGGTGCAAAGCATGCTGTGATGCTGGGGGACTGCGCGTTAACTTGAATCCAGAGGGGATCTGGGACAGAAGTTCAATAAACTGATTTAAGCTAAATCAGTTAAGGCTGATACTACATCCATCCAGGTTTATCTTTAACTAGTTTCAGCCATTTTGAAAGCAGTTTGTGTGTGTTTATATATAATTTCTGTCCCTGTACTAAATGCCTCATATCATCACCTTTTCTCTTTTCATCCTGGGGTCACAAGAGGGCTCCCTACCCACACCCACCTTTTTACCCCTTTAGAAATATTTTTCCATAAAGTTTCTCTCTTAAGACTCATTTCTCTGTGTTCTTCCTCCAGTGCTTGGCTTGCAAGGTAACTACTTTGTCCACATTACCCTTCTCCTCCATCCAAGATCCATTCAGTACAAGTCCTGGGCAGACAGCAGTGCTGCTACTGTGAGAATACGTGTATCTGCTTCCTTTCATATTTAAGAGGTGGCTGCTACTGGCCAGACCAAAATGACACGGTTGTATTGAAATCGTTAGAAACCAAGTAGCAACAGCATAAAGGCAAGAAAAGCCAGAATGTGCATGCATTTTTGACAGACCCACCAGTTTGGGATTTTAAGCAGCTATATGCACCTAGCTATTTGACCTAATAGGTCAAAAATAATCTTACTCTTGTATATTGTGTGTGTGGGGGGGGGGTGTGGAATGTGGTTGAGAGGGTGAGAGTATGTGCATGGTGGGGTGTATGTGGATGGGTAGTGTGAGGGTTTGTGAGGGGGTGTGGCTGTGTGGTGGGGGTTGTAGGGTATGCTGCGAGGTGTGGATATGTGTATATGTGGGGGGGTTGTGGGGATTGTGGGCAGGGTGTGGGTGTGTTTGGGATTTGCGGGGCATGAGGGAGGGTGAGGAGTGTGGGGACCCCCCATGCACTCCCCCGGGGAGCCCCATTCGCTGCTTCCCAGCAGAGTCCCATGAGCTGCACGTGGAAGCAGGGAGCAAGGAAAGCAGCTGGCTCCATTGTGCAGGGCTTGCTCCCAGTGGCTTTTGAGTCCCCAGAGCTGCATGAGCCCTACAAAATACAGACGAGTCAGCCTGGCTCCACTCCATGCTGCCACGTGCAGCTCCCGGTACCACTGGGCAGCTGCACCTATGTAGGCCATGAGCAACCCAAGGGCCTACTGCCTATTGCTGCTGCCACTGATGGCAGGGGCTGTGTGCCATGGTGGGGTATATGGAGGCAGTTCCCACACCCTCGCACCTTCCCTTACACCTCACACACCCATACTCCGCCCACCTGAGCTCTATGCTTCCACTGTCCTGCTGGGCATGGGCCTCAAGCTCCATACTCCTGCCAGCCCCACACTCCACATTCCCACCCAGCTGCAACTTCCCTACCTGGTGCCCAAAGCAAACACTGCAGCAGGGACACAGGAGGAGCTGCTGGAGGTAATGGAAGCTGAGCAGATCCTCTGGTGGCTGTAGCAGTGGCAGCAACAGCCCCATCCAGAATCTGTGCGTGCTATCCAGGACTGGGGACAAGACCCTCCTATACACAAGGGTAGGAGTGAAGCATGCAGGCTGGATGGGGTACAATTAATTGGTGGGCATCTGCGGGCCATATGAAACTGCCTGGCAGGCTATATCCAGCCTGCGGACCATATTTTGCCCACCCCAATCTAGCTTATTCCTTAAGACCACTGTAAATTTTGCAAGGTGTTGGTTACTAAGTCTATTCCCTGTCATGTAGGTAAATGACCAGCACGGCATGATGAATGACTTCTAAAGGAGTCACCTGTGGCCAGAAGAGATTACAGAGACACAAACTAATGCCAGCAAGTGAATTCAGTGAAAACACCACCTTTTCACTTCCCACAAAGAAATGATTCAAAGAAAAAATGAAATTAAAAAATCAGAGATTGTAAACTCTTGGGGATGTAGTATCTGTCTTTTGTATTGTACCTTCCAGTGGGGTCCTAGTGTATGATTGAAGCTCTTAGTACCTAATGAAACAACAACAGAAGAGAGCAACTTTCCATCAGTGATTTTTTGCTGATTGATGAGAGTCTGACTCTAAGAAAGGTACCTTTTTGTTACTCATAATTTCTCCAGTTATTTTGTTTGAGTCAATCAAAATATCAATTGATTTATTGAAATCTAAAATGTGCTACATCGAATGCCTTTCCTTTCAACAATTTCTCATTTATAGTTCCTTTAGGAAAGCTGTCTGATGCATTTTCTATCTCCTAATTTTCACCTGAGTTTTCTGCATATTATTATAAATCCTTTACAGAAGATTTTAACTGCTGGCTCCTGTGATAATTTGGGAAATTGGTCTACATACAATTTACGAGTTTTCACTAATGTTATGAAGTGGCTGAATTGCTGAATAGCTCAATACATGCAGAGTTAGTCATATGCTATCAAGACTGTCATGTTTCCCCTAATGCATGAGTGAAGGAGAATTATAAACTTTGATGAATACCCACTCACCTAGGACATTATTCTTCTCCAAACACTGCAGTAGACTGGATTTGCAGGGAGAACAAAGAAGCCACATGTAATCAGTGGCTCTTTAGAAGAACAGAGTCCAAGAGAATTGAGGGAATTCCGAGACACAGGAAGCTTGAGTAAGAATGAGGAACAGAAGAATGCGTTAGCATAGCAGCAAGAGTAGTTCTTGTCCTATGGACTGTAAGGAGCAATTGGTTCTTGGAACACTTACAAAACCTGTGGGTCTGTTTGCTTCTGTGTGCCCTGTAAAGGTGAACCATGAGGCAGAGCTTTGGGAAAGA
>NW_005841847.1:772315-774533 GCF_000455745.1 Alligator sinensis | reverse complement strand
TTGTTTAAGCGCTACTGCAGAGTCTGGGTGAATGGGATCAGCACTGGTACAGGAAAATGGACAGGGAGCCTATGCTCAGGAAGCACATTACAGAGGTGCAGAAAAGAGCCAATGCTGCAGCCTACTCACACCAAGAGAAGGCAACTGGTGCACAGGACCTGTGCAAGGCCCAAGCATAGCAGGATGATGAGTGTCCAATAGGCAGAGCTCCATCAGGGCTATGACAGCTCCCTTTTTATATGCTTGAATAGTTTGTCCAAAATAGTGTCAGGTTATTTGGTGGGGACTTCCATAGTTTTTCTTTCCTACCTTGCTTAACACCAGGGCGCAGACCAAATTTCACTATTCTAGCCATCAGGTCTCACATTTCTTTGCTGCTGATTTTTGTCACATGCATTTTTCAATTTATATTTTTATTCAAATACCATGATTGCATTTTAGCAGTCTTATTCTACTCTGTAAAATCTTCTGCTACTCCTTGTTGGAATCTTTGCTTCAGAAAACCTTTGATTATATGCATAATGTTTTAATGCACACATTTACCTTTAAGCAAATTTAAGAACTCTGCTGAATAACTACAAACTAAAGCACTTATTTAAAGGTATGTGCACCTATGTATTTTTCTGAATTGGGGCCTCAGTGTGGTGAAATACAGAGTGGGCTCACACATCCAATAATAGTCATTCTTTTAACACATAGGTTCTCTCTCTTTTTCTCTCTCATTTGCCATTACTTTAGTGTTTGCATACAATACATATTCATACCACTGCTTTTTGAACCTTCCATGCATTTCCTGAATAGGCTCTGCCTTTCTGTTAGAAAAGGTAACCTTTCTACTGAGAATTCTCTCTATGTACCAGTCAAGTATAGAATTTTGAGAGATCCTGGTTAATCAAGTCAATAAAGATTATCTATGGTTTATGTACTTTGGGTCATTTTATTTTAAATTGGATATATTTCTCTCAACCAGGACAAATATTTTTAACAATAACAAATTTAATTTAATTTGCTGTCTTGTTCTACTTAAAACCTTTAAATGATTATATATTTTCTTGCATTTCAAGGTTGATGCAATCTAATCGTCTGCTTTGAACTGGAGCAATATATCAGTCTCAAATCACTGTGTTAAGGTTCCTAAATTTCTATTCCTAAATACCAATAAACCAGACAAACTCTACCATGAAAAGCAAGACAATGTTCCTGGATTTTTAAATGCCATCTCTGATTACAGTTCTTAGCATCTGAGATCTAACCTTGCAATGCTTGCTCACCTGAAGAATTTTTATTCATGTAAAGCAGGAACAGGCAAAATATGACTTGCAGGCCTGATCTGGTCCACCAACTAACTGAATCCGGCCCATGGGCAGGCACCCACCAACTGACTGTATCCAGCCTATGGCTGACCCTGCAGCACTCCACACAGGGCAGAGCCCCAACTGCTCCCACTGGGGCAGCTCACGCCATGTTCCTGCTTGCCCCGACCCTTGCTCTGGCTCTGGCCCTGGCACTAGCACACACACAGCTTCCCAGCAGGGCTGCTCCTGGTGTGGTCTCCAGGTACAGTTCAGCTCCCCTTGCCGCCACCTGCTCCTGCTGTGTCACTCTGGGCATCAGGTAATACAGGGTAAGGCGATGGCTGTGAGGACGCATGCCAGGCACCACATACCCAGCCAGGCGGGGAAAAACTGAAGCCGGGCAGCTTCTGCCCCAGTATGCGGAGCTCCAGCTTCAGGTCCCAGCCACCTTCCCACTCTGCTTGGCTGGCACGATGAGCAGCCACCTGCTGGTGGCTGGTGGTAGGCTGGTGGTAGGTAGCTGGGAGCTGGAGCCCTGTGCAGTGGGATAGGAGTCATCTGGCTGTAGCGTCATCATCCCCACCGGCCCTGCCCACTTAGCTGGGCACCACTGCCCTTCCCTGCACTACCTGTCGCCCAGAGTGGAGCAGCAGAGGCAGGAGGAGGATGACCTGCTGGAGGCAGGGAAAGCCAAGCAGTATGTGAGCTACTGCAGCCACACCAGAAGCAGCCCCAGTACTGCCAGGGAGCTGCATGCGTTGGTCAGGGCCAGAGTTGTTGGTGGGTGCGGGCGACCCCAGGTGGAAGTGGGCAGGGTACGGCTCCATGCAGAGCATCGCGGGGGCAGCCTCAGGCCAGATGGGGGGTGAACTACACCTGCACTGCACCACCTAAGCAAGCTTTGCTGCATGCGGCCCCTGCCC
>NW_005841847.1:767262-772284 GCF_000455745.1 Alligator sinensis | reverse complement strand
CCACCCCAATATATGAGTAAGACTTTATTCTGAGCTATTATGAAATCGCCTCTATACACTACTAAAAAATACATACATCAGGGAAAAATATTTTTTTGAAATAAAATTAAAATAAGTTATAGCAGATATTTGACTTTTAGTATATGACTTTTTTTTTTTACTATTATTTGTTAAAATGATATCTTCTGAAAGATTTTGTGTGTGTGGCTCTCAATAGCTCAACAAAACTCAAGTGGCCTACCAACGGAAATAATTGCCCACCTCAGTGTAAATATTGAAAATTGATATTATACTTTTTGCTGTTGTCACTGTTGGTTGGCTCAAACTGTCACTAACATGATCAACATGGGCAATTATATACATACATTTTTGTGCCCAGATACACTGGAGATCTGGCACATTGGAGCAGACTTGATTAGTCGAGCCTGCTCCGCATGCGAGCTGACACTCACGGTGCTGCGTGGCTTGCAGTTGTATAAGCAGTGAAATGCACATCAGCATGGAGAAAATGGCAGCAGTGCGCTTTTGACCTAAAACACCTCCTATGTGTTTTAGTTCAAAAGTGAACCACCGCTACTTTATGCATGCTTTTCAAAGCACCCGGCATTGTGCCACTTACATGTGTAAAAATGCCCCATATGTTTCTCTACTGAAAGTAATTAGCCATTATCATTCAAGACAAAACCTAAACCATGAGAACAGTGATATGAATGGAAGGACTCTACTACCAAATGCAGTATTATAAAATCTTATGTTGCAAAAAAATGTGTTTGTGCTTGGAATTTCAGGGTAAAATGAAAAGCAAAGTTATAAACAGATGCTGTTAAAAAACTTACTGTTGAAGGACTGCAATAATACAAAATGAGTCTTGAAATAAAGGGGTCTATTTTAACTGACATCCATCACTTTCCAGTTCTGATTTCCATGTGCACCATATGCAACAGATGACAAATTAGCTTGGTCACATTTTACATTTTAGTTTCCCCCTTTAAATCAGAAAACATCTTCTTTTAAACACAGCCCACATCACTTGACATACAGAGATGATATGTAGGGATCAATACAATTCCTATTAATAACAAACATTTAATGAAATGTTTAATGAAAACATTTAATGAAAAATGTTTTGTATGGTCAGAAAAGCAAATCTCAATACATTTATTTCCATTCCAGGAAAATTCAAGAAGCCTTTAAAAGTAGAATAGAAACATCTCATTCCTTGCTCCTGTTTATTATGCTATACAAATTAACTATTGTATCTTAAAGAAATATTGATGTTGCAAGTACCCAACTGTCAAGGCATACCAAAAGTAATATTCTTAATCCTGGCTCCATGTGAGTGTGTGCAATATGACTTTATGATCACAAATCATGATTTTCTTATTGATTGCTATCATGAAGTTCCCCAAAACTCCAATCAGAATGAGGTTCCCTGTAAGGAGGTTGCCTTGCCTGTGGACTTCTCCAGGTGGGCTTTTGCTCCCAGAGGTGCTCCTCAACCAGTCAATACCCATAAACAAAGTCCTCAAACAAACAAAACCAAACCAAACCAAACCCAAAACACCTGGTGATCCCATCTCAGGCAATGAGAGAAGTCCCCTGTGGCTATGGCCTTTGCACAGCAGTCTGGCCACTCTATGCAGCCAGTGGTTCAGCCCACACTGCTTGTCTCACAACTGCTCCTTCACAGTTTGCTGCCTTTGTTCTCTTCTCTCTGGGGTTTTTAAACTCCCACTGAGGCACACCTTTCTCAGCTGCTTTCCCACAGCTGCAGCTTCTTAGCAGGGCTGGCTGCCCACTCTTAAAGGAACAGGCCATCCTGTTACAGTCCCTTTTTTTGAAATGCTATACAAACCAAGAACAAAGAATGGTATTTTTTTATGGAAATTTGGGGGAGAGGAAATGTGGAATATATAAAATGAGTCCTCTGCTTACACAGCAAAAAAAGAAACCCAAGGTCAAAACTGGAAATGACAATCCAATATGGTATAGCGGACTCAAATGTTAAATGTCACCATTAGCAGATTTAACTTGAAAGAACTTTGGGGTTGCAAAATCCTTAATTAGGGTTTCTTTATTCTACACCAAAGCAAATAATACTAAAGGCATTACCAACTTGTTAATTAGAACCCCAATAAAAATAAACAGCATTGAAGCATTGATGCAGTTAGAACACAACCAGTGTCCAATGGTAATATGAGGAGGTACCATGGAGTCTGTGAAAAATTCAGACTGTGCTGGTATTATCTGTAGGTTAATATTTTTATTTAAATAGTATCTGAAAGTTCATTTTTAAGAGACCCAAGTAGTGGTAGATTCTAGGCAGCATGATTCCTGACTGAAGGTCTGTTTGTTGAAAGATCTCTTAACAAATCCATACCATCTCTGTCCTGTGTCTAGGAGTCTCACCATGAAGCACAGCATACCCACGTCTCCTCTGTTCTGGGCAGCAATCAAAATGAGACAATCTAGCAGCTTTAGAACAACCCTGAGTACACACTTTGTGCGGCTTATAAGCACCCCCAAGACAGGGATCCTACCAGTGCAGATTCGGGGCTACTTTATAGCCTTATTTCCTGGATCCAGCATATACAGAGTAGGAGTGAGCAGGTGTGCTGTGGCCCTTTTGTCCAACAACAAGTTGAGGTCATTCCACTCAGCTAGTATCAATGTTGCTAACTTTTGTTATTTCATTGCAAGTCATCAGATTGTTGATGTGTTCCTTAAGAAGTGAGGTGTTGAAAGCCTCAGTTTGAAGAGAAGCTCATTTTTCAAAGTTTCTAATTCTTATGGGCTTCATAAAGACCTCTGAAAATGTAAAGCAACTGTTTCCCCAGGCTCAGAAAATAGAAGGCAAATACAGGAAAGCATACATTTACTATTCTTAAAGACTCACATAATTTTTAAGACCATCTTATAATATCTGGGAGTCTGACTCAGATTTTGAGTAGCTGGGATTGACCATACTGTAGAAATTAATCTGATTATAAGAGGTGCTACAGAAACACAGAGGAAGAGTCCATTTTTGTCCTAATAATCTTGAAGAGAAAACCTTCATGAAACTGAATTTGTATTCCTTCATTCAAGTCTCTACTGAATAAACAATCCCACACGGTACTTCATACAAGGCATAGGACAATCATTTAATTTAAAATTGGGTTAATTTACATGGGATAATATATAGGTTTAAGACTAGAGAATTTAGCTCATTCATTCCCAAAATGGTGGGAGGTTGGTAGTATGTGGGAGAGGGCAAGAGTTATCCTTTAGAGCCTTTAAACCATTTGAAATGCTAGTGAACACTGAACTGGGCAACAATTAATTTATATAAAATTAAAATTAGTGAGACAACCTAAAGATGAAACTAAATATGTGTCCAGGGGAAACATGAGGGAGGGTAGCTTGAGAGATTTTGTGCCTTTTCACCACAATATCTAATCCCAGTGAAGCACAGTATTATATGATCCTGTTATTATAAAAATGTTATCCAAATGCTTCCTCCACATTCACAAAAATGGGTATTTGAAGATTTTATTTAGATTATTCAAATACTGAGCTGTCATGTAAGATCAAATACAACTGATATCTCCTATTATCTTCCACATTACTTCATATTTGTAATATGAAGGTACTTGAGAAAAATCTGGCCTGTAGGCGTCATAGTATGCTATTCTAATATTATTAACAGCAGAAAAACCAGTGTAATAATTACCCATTGATAATGCAGGATCTATGAGGTCAATGCAAAACAAGACAATGAATATCAAAAGACAGCACATAGCTAGTTGGCATTTCTGTCCTATTCAAAGAAGGAACCTTGTTGTCTGTTACAACCTAACTGCCAGACTATTTTTTAATATGTATTACTGTACGAACCAAGTCCCCTGGAACCTCATAGACTACGAGACTACTCCAAGTTTACCAGGTAAACAAAAATGAATAGCATTGTGTATCATGCATATATGTAATCTATGCAAATACTTATAGTAAGAAATAGTTATCATATTCACAAAAAGAGGAGAAAGAGAGGAATATGGTCAAACATATGTTTGCGTGGAGTAGTTTCCATCATGGGGTACAATGTAGACTGCCTCCTTGTGGTACATCCTGGATAACACTTAATCTACAATTTGGTGATGCTGAACTGTATTTTGGACCTCATGGCCAGTAATCAAAAAGACAAATGAACATCAACAGACCTTCACAGAATTTTCAGACCTGTAACATTGGGACCAAACTCTGCATCTACCAATTCAATACTGAGGGGATAACCAGAGCCAAAAGTGAATATTTGTCCAAAATTTGGGGAGAAAACTTCATTGATGTTTCCCTTCAAGAAACACATACTGCCAATGATCATCAGCTACAAAATAGGGGGACAATCTGTGGATTCAAACTGGTTACATCTATTAATCATTCCACCTATGGTGTGGCAATTTACATTAAAAATAACACAACTATAAAGTCATATCAACAAGCTGCACTGAAAACATTTACATAGTATCAGTCCAAATTTCTCACATAACAATATTGTGTACAAATCACCCGTGGCTGTATGGCCAACCCCCGCCTTACCTCCTTTACATCACCCAAGCATCATCCTAGGTTGACTTTAATAGTCATAGAATCATGGAAAATAAGGGTTGGAAGGGACCTCAGGAGGTCATCTATGTCACAACCCAAGGGTGTGATTTTTTGTTTGTGTGCGCTTCGGCACTGCAAATTATTTTCCCGCTGTTTGTAGCTTTCTTTGCAGGGTGCATTTCTGAGCTGCAGAAAGGAGATGCACGTTGCAAGGAGTTCCCGCCATTCGTATTCAAATTCGTGCCCCACTATTGGTCAGTTCTAAATTATTCCTACGTGGCGGCTAGCGATTGGCTTGCTAGCCATATAAGAGGCTTGAGTGGTTTCCGCCCAAGTTGGAGGACTCCACGAACATCAGGAGGAGGAGACTTCACGTCTCGTGAAGATCTCTAAGCGCTGCGGAGCCTATTGCACCCAGCGTGAATATCAAGAAGGCAA
>NW_005841847.1:757227-765822 GCF_000455745.1 Alligator sinensis | reverse complement strand
TTGTGTGCTTCAGCACTGCTAAATTGTTCCCGCTAAATTATTGCTTCATTGCACGGTGGAGTTTTCTGCTGCAAAAGAGAACCCCGGTACAAGGGAGAATTTCCCGCCAATTTGAAGCTTTCTTTGCAGGGTGCATTTCTTTGTTGCAGACCCGAAATGCTCGTTGCAAAGAGTTCACGCCATTTGTATGCTAATTCGAGTCCCATTATTGGCCAGTTCTAAATTATTCACATGTGGCGGCTGGTGATTGGCTTGCTAGCTTTATAAGAGGCTTGAGTGGTTTCCGCCCAAGTTGGAGGACTCCACGAACATCAGGAGGAGGAGACGTCACGTCTCGTAAAGATCTCTAAGCGCTGCGGAGCCTATTGCACCCAGCGTGAATATCAAGAAGGCAACAGGGGTCTGATCAGCCTCTCGCCTCTCCCTGTCGCTGAGCGCAATCCTCGACGTACCCTTTCCCTGCGCGCACAAGTTCCATGGAGCCTAACAAACTTCGTGTGAGTGAATCCAGAGCTCTGTCCGAGTCCTTAAACTGGGACTTAAGTGAAGTATTCCTGGAAGTTTTCCAGCCTGCACCGCGACCATCTATGGTGTAAGTAAACAATCTTAAACAACCATTAAGCGTCCGTGCCTAATTCTAGCGTGCCGCCTGCCTTCCCCGACCCAGCGTGTCCGGGCTGCTGGCCACAGCCCGCCGCGCGAAAAAAGGGCCTCGGACTGCTACCGGCCCGCACAATCTAGTCCAACTCCCTACTCAAAGCAGAAGCATCCCCAACTAGATCATGCAGCCAAAGCTTTGTCTAGCCGAGTCTTAAATACCTCCAAGGATGGCAATTTCATACCTCTCTGGGTAACCTTTTCCAGTGTTTTACTACCCTCCTAGTGAGAAAATGCATCCAAATATCTAAACTAAACTTCCCTTGCTGCAACTTGAGACAATTGCTCCTTGTTCTGTCATCTGCCACCACTGAGAACAGTCTAGCTCCATCCTCTTTCGAACCCGCCTTCAGTCGGTTGAAGGCCGCTATTAAATCCCCTCTCCGTCTTCTTTTCTCTAGACTAAATAAGCCCAGTTCCCTCAGCCTTTCCTCATAAGTCATGTCCCCCAACCCCCTCACCATCTTTGTTGCCCCCACTGGACTTTCTCCAATTTGTCCAGATCCTTTCTGTAATGGGGGGCCCAAAAGTAGTCAACACAGTCTATGGGGCTATCACCACAATGACCAGAATGGGATTAAACTACTAGATTGGATGGAGGGAGAGGACCTTGTATTAGTTTACGATGGAAAAGACAGAGCTACTCTCCACTCAGCCTGCTGGCAACAAGATTATACATCTGATTTGTGTTCCATGATGCAGAACTCCTAACACAGCCCTCCTATACACTGCAAAGTTCTTGACAACTTTCCTCACAAGTCAACATAGACCAATTTTATATACAGTTGGAATTCAAATCCCAATTGTCAAATCAATTCCAAAGCCCAGATGGAACTTTAATAAAGCTGATTGGATGTCTTTTGCTAAACAAACTGAATTTATTATAAGATGAATAAAACCCACAAGTGAAAATTATGTGATATATGTGGATGTAATAAAAGGAGTGGCTAAGAGATGTATCCCAAGAGGATTTAGAAAAGAACACATACCAGGGTGGAATGAAGACAGGGATCATCTTTATAAGGAATGTAAAGAAAACAGTGATTCTCCACTGCCACTGAATAAAGAAGAAGAATTAGATGTGTACAATACTATACCTGAGGCAATCAGCTAGCTGAAAAAATTGGACACACAATTGTGAATATGTTTTTCTTTGCTTTGTGACCATTGGATCATCATACACTTTTAAAAAAAGTTTCAACCATTGACCTTGGTATCTAATCTAGGAGAAAATAAGATTTTTTTTAAAGAAACAGCTTAATTCATCAGAATCAATAACTACTTGTCTAGGTAACAGCCTAACAAGCACACTTAACAGAGTCTACAGGATAGAACCTTCTCTCTTGAGCACTTCACAGAAAAGAATCCTTTTGCTCTTAACTTTACAAGCTCCAGAACACCTTTCCAAGCTTCCTTCCTCCTGAACAGCTTTGAAGCCTATAGATTAGGCTTCCCGCAGGCATTTAAATATGCAACACACGCAAAAATAAGTCCTTACTATGTCATGAAATTTAGACCCACTCTGCCTCACATTCCATTCAACAGAAATATTACCACTAACTTGAATGGGAACTGAATAGTGACCTTTAAATACTTAGAGTAAACTTTGTTGTCAGAGCATGAGATGACCTCACTAGAGACTACCCAAGCAGGGTGCAGGGTCCAGGGCAAATCAGCCTGTGTGGGGCCCCGCCCCTGGGCACAAGGAAGCTGGCAACAGATTTGGCAGCAAGGTGGGGGGGGGAGGCGGGGTGCCAAGAAGCCGGACATGCCGGATTCGGCAGTACGGGGGAAGGGGTACCGGTTGGCTGGCCGGCCATGAAGCTGGAAGCAGCGCAGACTCGCCGCAGCCACTCCACCCGGCTCTGAAGGACCCCCCAAAGCACAGAACCCAGGGTGGTCATCCTGATTCCACCCCCAAAGACAGCTCTGCCCCTCACCCCCTCAGAAAGGGAAGAGTGAATCCACTATTACAAGTAGTCATGCCAAGGTGAGTGACTCTGCTACCTGGCTTCTACCAGAACTTAAGTGATGGCTTCATCAACCCTGGCCATTCCCCACCATTTTGTGCTGGAGCACAACGGTGCTTTCATTTTGCATGCAACTTTACCCTTTGGAACAGAATGGGGATGCTATTATCCTCATTTTAATGTTACTATTCTTTTTTTAAAGAGAATAATGGATACTTGCAGCTGATTAAACTCAATAACCAGCGACCACGGGTGGTAGGCTCTGTAAGCAAACTTCTGTAGTTTACATATTTTTTTGTACATTTAAGACACAAATGTGTGCACCTTTTGTAAAAGGTAAAATATCTCAGCTATTTTTAAAATGGTCTCATACATTTAATATAAGGCCATTGTGGCTGCGTCCTATTGTTTTTTACCTTATGAGTAGTTATATAATCCCACCTAAGCCTGTTCTTTTCTCATTATAAAGTCTGGATCTGACACATCTACAGAAATAATGGTTGCAGAACACGGATAGTAGAAAACTTGTCTGAAAAATTTAAAAAAAAAATCTTTTCTGAAAAAATTCTTGATCTCAAACCACCAGCAGCTCTACAATTTCCTGACAGAGTTGGGCTGATATTTCCTTATTTCCTTTTTAACATTTCACAGCCTATAGCTGTCTCCCAAAGATATATTAGCCCTCTAAAAAGCCCATTATATATATGGCTTTCTGTGGCTTAAAAACCCCTTGAAAACTGGATAGGATTTTATTCTCACAGAGATCCAAATGTTGCATAAACATCTTGAAGGCTTACTTAGAACACAGCCTGATATACATGGTTTCCAGGTCAAATATTTAAACTCTTTTTTCCACCATTGTATATCTGACAGCCCACTCATAGCATTAAGGTCACCTATGACTGAGTGTTTTTTTCTAAAAGGCTATAATTGTTGTCTTCATCAAGTTATTGGAAAGCAATGAAAAAAGCTGCATTAGTCAAAGTGCCAGATTTCCATTTTAAATCCTCTGGCTGTTGACATTAAATGAGCATCGCTGCAAAAGGTTAGCTAAGAAATCTCACAAAGATTGTTTAACTGCTAGAATACCGATGTAAAAGTGGTGCTGTTAATGCATCAGACTTGATACAGACTTGTATTCAGCATGTAGAGATTAGGTCACAATTAAATTATGAAACTACCAACAGATTGTCAAACTCTGGTTTTCCACTTTATACTTTAGGGGGATTGCACAGGTGTAAATGTGGGCAGAATTAGCCCCAAAATTTATGCATAATGAAGCTTCTTATATTTCTATAGACCCAGATCCTGGAACTTTTAATAGGTCTCTGACATACATTACATATATTACACAATTAGCAATATAGAATCGTAGAAAATTAGTGTTGGAAAAGACCTCAGGAGGTCATCTACTCCAACCTCCCCTGCTCAAAGCAGGACCATCCCCCTAGTTAGAGTATCCCAGCCAAAGCTTTGTCTACCCAGGGCTTTAAAATCTCTAGGGATACAGTTTCTACATCCACTGTGGGTAGCCTGTTCCAGTGCTTTATTACCCTCCTTGTGAGAACGTTTTTCCTAAATCTAACCTAAACTTCCCTTGCTGCAATTTGAAACTATTGCTCCTTGTTCTGTCATCTGCCACCACTGAGAACAGTCTAGCTCCATCCTCTTTGGAACCACCTTAAGGTAGTTCTCTTCTCCAAACTAAATACACTCAGATCCCTCAGCTTCTTCTCATAAGGCATGTTCCCCAACCCTCTAACCATTCTCACTGCCCTCCACTAGACTCTCTCCAGTTTGGCCACATCATTTCTTTTGTGGGGGGCGCAAAAGTGAACACGTTACTCCAGATGTGGCCTCACCAGTGGCAAATAATATCACGTCCCTTGATCTCCTGGCAACACTCCTAGTAATGCTGTCCACTATGCTGTCAGCCTTCTTGGCAACAAGGACACACGGTTGGCTCATATTCATCTTACTGTCCATCCCCAGGTCCTTTTCTGAAAGCTGCTGCTTAGCTAGTCAGTCCCCAACCTGTACTTGTGCATGGGATTGTTCACTCCTGAGTTCAGGACTTGTCCTTAACTGAACTTCATGACATTTCTTTTGGCCCAATCCTTCAATTTGTCTAGGTCTCTCTGAATCCTAACGGTACCCTCCAGCATATTTACTGCTCCCCGCAGCTTGGTGTCATCCACAAACTTACTGAGGGTGCACTCCATCCCATCTTCCAGATCATTGATGAAGATATTGAACAAAACCAGCTCCAGGTCCAGCCCCTGGAACACCCCACTTGATACTGGCTGGCAACTAGATATTGAGCCATCAGTTACTACCCTTTAAGCCCAATGATCCAGCCAGTTTTCTGTCCATTCCAGTCCATTCATCCAACCCATATTTCCTTAGCTTGCTTGCAAGAATATTGTGCGAGACCATATCAAAAACCTTGCTAAAGTCAAGTATAAAGGCTAGACATCACAGCACCCTGCATGCCCAGGAGAGGAAGGACCATCCCTTTCTAGGACTCCTAAGGTACAAGTCACCCCAAAGTGGGTAGGGAGAAGACAGTACTATGCATATTCTTCTGATTCAACTGGATCACAGAGCTGGTCAGCTGCCATGGCAGTGATAAATCTGAACCTCCAAAAGGGGTTCAGATTAATGTGCATGCCAGTAATCTTGCAGATTACTGTGTACAACAGGCATTCTTGGGAAAGATTGTGTCTACTGAGACACCGAATCTGGAATTCCCTTTGTGGCTCTACTTCTTAATGTCCACCCAATGTGTGCCAGTTCCTATTTGTCACAATTTGGCCACTAAGATATTTTTATTATTGGTCAACAGACTGCATACTGCCAATGCACAGTCCCACAACCTAAAATAGAAAATGGTGATGCAGCTGAAATCTATGTGCAATCATAGTGATGGAATTTTGTTTTTCAGTGGGTAATACACATAAATACAGAATATTTTGTGTCTAGTATTTCCACTCATTTCAGGCAAACCTTTCATAGTTTCATAGCTGTACCTATGAAAGGGACCTTGACAGATCATCACATCCGACCCCCTGCCATGGCAGGAAAGATTACTTGGGTCAAACAACCCCAGCAAGGTGTTCGTCTAGCCTCCTCTTAAGGACCCCCAGGGTAGGAGCCAGCACCACTTCTCTTTGGAAGTTGGTTCCAGATCCTAGCCGCCCTGACAGGGAAGTAGTGCCTCCTGATATCTAGTCTAAATCTACTCTCTGCCAGCTTGTGACCATTATTCCTTGTCACTCCTGGGAGTGCTCGGGGGAACAGGGACTCCCCCAATGCCTGCTGGTCCCCTCTGACTAGTTTGTAAACATCCACTAGGTCGCCCCTCAGCCTTCTCTTGTGGAGGCTGAACAGGTTCAGGTCCCTTAGCCTCTCCTCGTAGGGCCTGCCCTGCTGCCCCCTGATCATGCGAGTGGCCCTCCTCTGGACCCTCTCCATGCTGTCCACATCCCTCCTGAAGTGCGGCACCCAGAACTGGATGCAGTACTCCAACTGCCGCCTGACCAGTGTTGCATAGAGGGGGAAGATCACCTCCTTGGACCTGCTTGAGATGCATCTGTGGATGCATGACAAGGTGAGGTTGGCCTTACTAAGCACATCCCCACACTGTTGGCCCATGTTCATTTTGGCATCAATAATGACTCCAATATCCTTTTCTGCCTTTGCACTGACAAGAATGGAGTTCCCCAGCCTGTAGGTATGCTGCTGGTTCTTCCTCCCCAGGTGCAGTACCTTGCACTTGTCAGTGTTGAAACCCATCCTGTTCTCATCCACCCACCCCTGTAACCTGTCTAGGTCTGATTGCAGCCTATTCCTCCCTTCTAGTGTGCCCACTTCCCCCCACATCTTAGTGTCATCTGCGAATTTGAACAGGGTGCTTTTTACCCCCTCGTCCAAGTCACTGATGAAGATGTTGAGCGGTGCAGGCCCGAGGACTGAGCCCTGCGGAACCCCACTGCCCACATCCCTCCAGGTTGAAAATGACCTGTCCACCTTATTTTGCCATGCCTACTACTGTAATTTCTAGCATTAAAGATGAGAAATTAGAAAGGTGGGAATATTGCTGAAAACCCATATGCTACTCCTGTATTTTTTTAGCATTACTTAAAGGCTCTTGCATCCTCAATTGGTTATTACACATCATATTTGAAAGGACCTTTCATTGCACTTCTCTTGTTTCAGAGACAGAGGAATAGCTGGTGCAGTCCCATACTAATATTTTTTAGCAGCACAGGCTTAGTTAACATTAAAAGATCTTTTAACAAATTCATTCTAAGCAACAGTAAACATGTTGGTAACAATGAAGATGGAACACAGTGCAACATCACACTACAAAATGTTAACACTTTTTACCAAGCACACTAATAAATCCCAATACAGACTTTTGCCATTATCACATTTTGACAATGTTGGGACTCACTGAAAATTTAAGCATATATGAATGTGAACTCTGCAACTACAAAACTAGACTTTTAGAAAACAGAGCATTTTCAATATTTTACTTAGATCCAAACATGAAAAGATTTACACATATACTTAAATTTATGCATATAACTAGTCTCACTGAAGTGATGTGCATACAAGAAAAATAAGCACATATGATTTAGGGTTGGGGAGACAGTCCATTTCTATTAACACAGTGGGTTTTGTGAGAAACACTAGCAAAAGGGAAAAAAAACATATTTAAAAGGAAAAAATACATCTTTGAGCTAAATGGTTAAAGTGTACAAATCTGGTCTTTCTAAAGCTGTCATAAATACAAATATTGTAAAACACAGAAGGCTGAATCAAATAAACAATATTTCTCATAATGTAAAGATAAGCCTTGGGGAAACCTTGACCTCAAATTCATGCAAGCCACATTAGAAAAAAATGAAAAACAAGCAATATTTTTCTTTTCCTGCTTCACCATTTTCATTGAGGGCTAGAAAAAATTACCACAAATCTACTAAATACTAATAATGAAATACTTGTATACTGACTATTTAGAATCAGATTTAAATTTTGTTAAACTTTACATGGAAATTACCCATCAGAAAGGGTTGCCAACCCAAGCCCCACCCCTTTTTTTTTTACTAACATTCCACAAAGTTTTAACTGACATGACATGTTTTGCATAATGTAAATGTAACCTTTATTCCAGGCCCTGGACAAAGTCTGGGTTCAAATTCATACCAACCATAATAAAAACAAAAAAAGCTTGGCTGTCAGTGAAACGCTTGCAAATTATTATTTAAAAAAAATGTTTGGCTTGGCAACCCTGTTTGACTGCAGCAACTATTTTATATTGTGTTGCTCCTCACCACAGGTGTCCCCTACTGATCCTACACCATAATCACCCACCCAGACCACCTCTCAAACCTGAAGCACACTGATTTTCCCTCCTTCTCAACATAGCCACCCAAAAACATGGCCAACCCTGGGTTGCAGGACTATTCTCTGCCTACCTTAAACCCAGCAGTGTTACAGGTGACAGGACACAGAGACAACAGAGGCAGCAGCAGCACATGACTGAGTAAGAATGAGCTGTATGGGTGCTGGTGGGCTACAAAGCCTTGAGAGAATGCTCCCTGCAGGTACTGCACCATCATTAACCCTCAAAGGGAATTTACAAAATACCTTTCACAGATGAGCCTATGAACTTCACTCCAATCTACTGGATTTAGGACACATTATAGCCTGCCTAACATCTGAATCCCCAGGTAAACCATCCACTTTTTACCAGCTGGGGGTGGGCACCATGGGGGGGACCCCTGCTAGACCTCAACCCCTGCCCGCTCCCCCAGCACCCCCCACCATGGGTGCCCTGCCTGCCCCAGCTCCCAGTCCTTTAAAGAAAGGCCCCAGTGCTCACAGGGTGCTACCAGGCAGAGGGCTGATCCCTGCTGCCCCCCACTGCCCCATTCTGCATGGGAGGCTCTGCAAAACCCCC
>NW_005841847.1:754097-757091 GCF_000455745.1 Alligator sinensis | reverse complement strand
GGGGGGGGCTGGAGGTGTGGGAGGGGTAGGGAGGCTCATGCAGAGCCCCTCATGCAGCGTGGGGCAATGGGGAGCAGCAGAGATTGCCCCGCTCTCCCACCTGGAAGCACCTGCCATGTCAGGACTTTTTTTTAACAAGTGCCAGGAGCTGTGGTGAGCCAAGCAGCCATTGCCAGGCTAGGGAGGATGGGCCTGGGCGATTCGGCCGAATTGATTAGGGACAGTGATTCAAATCACTGAATTGAATCACTGTCTCCTGAATCGGCCAAATCCAAATCCAAAGTGAATACTAGCCACTTCACATAGGCATACTGCCCAGTAATGCCGCTACTGCACATTAACACTGGGTACTGCACAGTCATTTATTATTTGTGTATACAAGTACTAAATGACTGTTCTGTAACAACTGTGCAGTCAGCATCTCATGTAGATGCGGCCAGTGTATATCTCAGTGCAGGTCAAATGGAATTCTCTTTTCAATATTGCTAGTTCAAGAGAAGAAACCATAGTCAAACACCTGCTAATAAATGGTAAGAAGAATTCTTTATGCTGATGATGCAATGCTCATCATACCCAGCAAAGATGAGCATAAAAACTTTGCAATAGGTTTATGTTCCTTTGTGATAAGTTTGGACTAAGCACAGGGCTAAGAAAGAAAGTCATTATGATGTAAGGCAGGGTTCTTAACCAGGGTGCCATGACAGCTCCGAGTGCCTTGAGACACTTTCATGATGGCCAAATGGAACTGCTCCATGTACCTCATGCACAGCTAGACTGGGAAGGTCTGTGGCATGAACATGTGCTCTTGCTTGCATTAGGATTATCTGACAAACCTAAAGCAGTCAAGAGCACTTGGTTCTGTGACAACCCTTCTTGGATCAACCCCATCATGTTCCTCTCAGAAACAGAGGTGTGCAGGGTCGGTGGAATTGTCCCATGCACCTCTGTTTCCAGGAGGAGCCTATTCCCTATTTCCAAGGAATAGGTAGCCATGGGGCTAGAGACTGCCAGGGTCTATTGCAGTGCTCCCTGCTCTAAAACAGAGAAATAGGGCAGAGACCTGCTATAGGCAATGAGGGCACTACCAAAGCAGCCAGAACAGCAGTTGCAAGCTGCTCAGAGCTATTGATCAAGCTCTGATCAGAAACTCCTGCAGGTGGCTGGGGAGCCACCTTACCAGCAGGGACAGGGCTTGGGGAGGGTTATAAATACAGGGGCCAGATTCAGAAAGGCAGCCTAGCCCTGCTGTTGCCAGGGAAAGAAGTGACCTGGAGGGGAAAAACTACCTGAGGGATCTTGAACCAGAATAGAGTGGCAGAGCAGTGAAAGCCCAGGATGCAGGCTGCTCCCACAGTGAGTGCTGCTCTGATGGGGCATGGGGGACAGGTTTGCTTCTTAAAGCAATAATAGCATGCTTTTCCTTTTGTAGTGTTTGTTTGCCCAGATGGGCAGGTCTGTGTTCTATCCAGAGGGCTTACTATTTGGTTAACTTAAACTGGTGGATCAGAAGGGACTGTCAGGGAAGACAGGAGTCCCAGGGGCCCAAAGCCCAAGCAGGGTGAAACCAGAGCTGGAGAGGAGTGAGAAGCAAGGCCAGGGGCCCACAGCCCAAAAAGGGCAAAAACAGAGCCCAGCAGGGCAGACAGGGGGCTTGAACCCAGGAGCTGGGTCCGGCACCATGGACGTAAGCTAAAGGGATCAGCAAGGGAAAATGGGCAGAGACTGAGAAGGCTGAAGCCCTACAAGGGCATACAGGTTTGTAGTAGCCAGATACTGACTAGAAGACAAAGTGCCTCACCTGAGTGACAACTGGTAACACATGCAAGGCATGGGTGTAACTGTATGGAAGTTCAGAGGCCACAGAATTAGCCTTTCAAGTGATTGTAGTACTGGAGCACAGACATGCCAGGAGGATCCACCTAGTGCCAAAGGGGCAAGTTTGAGGCCTGTGGAGTCTGGAAGTAACTCATTGGTTATGAGTACTGATGAGGACTCATTCTGGGATCTTGGGGCAGCCTCCCTTTCCACCAATGTGACTAATTAAAACACAGCCTGGCTGGTGAAAGGGAAGGAAGCAGATCCAGAGAGCATGGGTAGATGCAGGAGCTGAGCCAGGGGGTGCCATGGCCATCCCAAGGCCTGGGCCTGGGCCTTGGGCCCTACAGTATGTTAGTAGCTCTAGAAGTTTTAGCAGCAAGCTACAAGTTGACCCCTAAATTCTATTATCTAGGGTTAAATATATTAAATGACTTATCTGATATCATGGAAGGTATCACACAACCTTATCTGTAATAATTAGGGACCTACCAAATTCATGGCAGAAGTAGGCTGTGCCTTTAATCTTTCAGGTTCCCCCATGCATCCTGCCCTGCCAGCTGGGGCCTCGCCACTCACTCCTGATTGACAGGGAAGCAAAAACTGCAGTTTTATATATGGCGCTGTTTTTGCTTCCCAGCTGGTCAGCAATATGCAGCTGGGGAGGGAAGGGGAAGGTGCGTAGGGGAACCTAGTCCTAGTAATAATCATAGAATCATAAAATCATAGAAGTAGGGTTGGAAGGGACCTTGTAGATCTTCAAGTCCAACCCCCTGCCTGGGCAGGAGGGAAACTGGGCTAAAACTACCTCAGCCAGGTAGGCATCAAGCCGCTTCTTAAAGACCCCCAGAGTAAGAGCCAGCACCACTTCCCTTGGAAGTTGGTTCCAGAGCCTAGCCACCCTGACTGTGAAGTAGTTCTTACAGATGTCTAATCTAAACCTACAATCCAGCAACTTGTGGCCATTATTCCTTGTTATCCTGGGGGGGTGCTAGGGGAAACAAGGTCTCCCTCAAACCCTTCTGGTCCCCCCTAGTGAGTTTATAGAGGGTCACAAGGTCCCCCCTCAGCCTTCTCTTGTGAAGGCTGAAGAGGTTCAGGTCCCATAGCCTCTCAGTGTAGGGTCTGCCCTGCTGTCCCCGGATCATGTGGGTGGCCCTCCTCTGGACCCTCTCAATG
>NW_005841847.1:744135-753801 GCF_000455745.1 Alligator sinensis | reverse complement strand
CTAGCATGCCCACCTCACCCCAAATTTTGGTATCATCAGCAAATTTGAATAGGTTGCTTTTCACCCCGTCATCCAAATCGCTGATAAGGAAATTGAACAGTGCGGGCCCAAGGACCAAGCCCTGGGGGACTCCGCTGCCCACTTCCCCTCAGGTCGAATATGACCCGTCCACCACCACCCTCTGAGTACAACCCTTCAGCCAATTAACAATCCATCTGACCGTGTAGGCATCGATGCCACAGTCGTCTAGTTTTTTAATGAGGATGGGGTGGTCGACAGTGTCAAAGGCCTTGCTGAAGTCCAGAAAGACTACATCCACGGCGACACCTGCATCCAATGCTTTTGGGACCTGATCATAAAAGGCAATCAGGTTGGTCTGACATGACCTGCCCCTAATGAAACCGTGCTGGTTGCCCTTGAGCATCATCCCCGATGCTGGCCCATCACAGATGTGCTCCTTGATGATCTTCTCAAAGAGATTCTCCAGGATTGAGGTAAGACTGATGGGCCTATAGTTGCCCGGGTCCTCCCTTTCTTAAAGATGGGGACCACACTGGCTATCCTCCAATCATCTGGCACCTGGCCCGAGCACCACGAGCGATCGTAAAGCCGTGCCAAGGGCCCTGCAATAACCCCTGCTAGCTCCCTCCGCACCCTGGGGTGAAGAGCATCTGGACCTGCTGATTTGAACACATCCAGCCCCTCCAGAAGCACTCTAACCCGGTCCTCCTCAACCTTAGGTCTTGAGGTGTTCCCCTTGAGTCCGTCTTTACCTCTTTACCAGCTACAATTGTAATTAAGGTTCAGTTCCATTTTTGTACTGAAAACAGGAATTCAGCCTTTTTTTGTATGCAAGTTATAGGTCTCCCACTTGTACTAATTGAGCACAGAATGGATTTTTTGAAAATTTACAAGCTGATGAAGTAACCAAAATCAATTAAAAACTGAATCATTAAAAAAAATAGCTTTGTCTAACGTTTCTTTGTCCCCAGTGATTGAAGCGATGGAATAATATAGACACTTTAAAAACTTTTCATATAGTTAAAAGTAGCATCAAGATGCATTTAAGGATTTCAAGGTGTGTACCAGTATCACTAATTAAAAAGGAAAAAATATTAGAAATGTTGTTATTGTTTCCAAAACATGTATTATAACCTCTTTTAAAAGGTTATACTTAAAGATAATCAAACATTTAAAGGCACATGAAACTCTATCATGATTCCCTGAGGACAAAAATATATGTGCTTTTGAAAACCTGTTCACACTAATGTGGGACTGCAAACATTAAAACATTTTAACCATAATCATATGACTGCTGAATGACATTCCTGCCTTAACTCTGAATATCCTAGGTTTGTTATACTTGGTTTAGGAATAATTCTAACACCCCTTTATTTTTTTTATCTTTAAATTACTGAAGTTTTTGATTACCTTTGGGATTCAGGATAGAATCCACCGAGAAAAATCCCTTTCCTGTAAGTGGCAGTGGCTCTTTAATGCGCTGCAAGAACATTTTCCTGTTTCCTTCTGGCTGGCATTATTAGCACAGTTCTTTTGAGCTGGTTTAATTTGGCGGGAAGAGTTTGTGAGGCAGAAAAAATCACTTTGAGTTCAAGCCTCTGGAAAGGTCCTTTTAAAGCTGGCTATGAATTCCAGGGACAGAAAACTTTTTTTTTTCTAGACTGGAACACAATATCACTGCAGTACACATCAGTACACAACAATTTAGTGATCCAATAATCACTAAATTATAAACTATATTAAAATAAGGTTTTAACTATTAATGTTACATATTGAACAAAAGATACTAGAATAACAGAAATGGCAAAGGACCAAGTGTTAGGTTATAATGTGGAGAGAAAAAAGTTAATTTTGTAGTTACTGGGTGCATCTACACCAAAAGGTACTGTGCACTGTTGGTTTTTTTGTTTTTGTGGGGGTTTTTTAATGCAATGACTTTTTTAATGTAAAATGCATAAACAGTTATGGAAGCAGGCCCAAAACCTAGGAGTAACACTGCCCTCTTCTCTCCCTCAACTGGTTGCCCAACCACTAGACTACAGTAACATGCTCCCTCTTGTGCTCTCTTCCTGATCCCATACATCCCACACTCTTTTTTATGTAATGGCAGAGCTTCAACATGAGAGATGGGGAGTTCCCCAACTCTCCCTGAACCTCTACTCTGGTGTTCAGGGCATTGTGCCTCAAGGTAAGAGCCACTGATTTAAATCTTCTCAAACTGAGGATGGCCTAGAATGCAGTCTCCACTTCCCGTGCAGTGCTCTATCCACAAGATTTATGTAAAAATAGTGGGCAGAATCACTACTACTTCTTTATCCAATTGTGTTTTAAAAAGAAGACAGTCCTGCACAGCAATACTAAAAACCAGTTATGGGCTATGGGCTACCTCAGGAGACCACTCTACACTGAATCCTAAATGGAGGCATCACCCAGCAGCCTTAAATCAGACGCCTAAGATTTAGAGAGCAGTTCTGAAGCCGAGACACATTCCACATTCCTTACTACTGGCTACCTCTGCCAGACTTGTGTGGTCTTTGAATCGCTTTTCTCAGTTGTATCACTCTCCCCATATATTGCAGACAAAACTCAGAAGTCTACTCCTGGGTTTCCACTCTGGGGGCCAAGTCCCTAAAAGTTAGGCATTGTGTGCATAATTTGTAGGGATTTAAGTCTTCTTTTGGCTGTAGCCTCTGTTCAATGTAATCAAGAGATTCTGCTCACTTCATTGACCTTGCTTCAATTCTGATAAATAAATAAACTTTAAATGCCTTGGTTTTCCCCTCTACCCCCCAAAAAGGTTCTTTAAATATATATTGGTGAAATTCAAGAATTCAGAGATCTAAAGTTAATTGTCCTGTTCTTTTTAACCTTAGAATTAATTGATATTGTTTTCAAAATCAGTTTGTGGTTTCTTATAAATCAAAGCCAATTTAAATTTTCCATTTGACTACACACTATTATATTACCTTTCCTGGATGGACAAGCAAAACAAGAATATGACTTGCATTATATCTCTGTAATAAATTATCTAAAACTTTATGTTGCAGATCATTGCTTTTTTCATACTTTTGACTCTCATGTGTTTATTGACTCAAATTAGATCTGATTACTTTTACTAGCTAAAAACTAATAAAGCTAGCAAAGATGCACTCAAGTATGTAGTGACATGTCTTTCTAATGCAACCCAAGTGAGAATCAGATTTCCAGCTCATAAAATCTGCTTCTACTGTTGTTAGGAGCTTTCAGCTCAAGTCACTTGCAATAAGCAGAGGAGGATTAGAAATAGAGCTGCACAAATAATGGATTTTTTTTGGTTCACTGCCCAAACAGACAAAAATAAGAAAAAAAGAAATGCTGGTTTGGGTCAAATTGAAATATATTGTTTCCTGTTTTTTTGGGCTCACCCGCAGTAAAATAGAAAAATAAATAAATAAATAACACTGTGCATACAACAAATTTCAGTTTATTAGAAACAAAATGTTTTGTTTCATACTTAGGTGATTTAACCTTTTGTTTAAGCTTTTCTCTTTCAACGTAGGTAATTTTTAAATACAAAATACCATTTTGAAATGAAACTATTAGAAGTGCTGGTGCTGAAAATATCACAATGAAACATTTTAAACTTTGAAAGACAGATCATTTCATTTTCCATATCCCCTGCTCCTCTCTCTCCACCCACTTACGTGTTTTGTTTGTTTGCTTTTGTTTTAACTATTTGTCAAATGTGACCCAAATGCTCAAATAGTCTTGGTTCACCCAAAGCTCTATTTCTGGTGAATATACTGTTTACAAGTGAAGGAAATTCTTATATAATAAAGGACTTAGTTTTTCTGTCTGTCTGTCTGTCTGTCCATAATGCTCTTGGAGCACTTTGACTCTCCCCCCCTGCCCCTGCCCCCGCCCCTCCTAGGCAGCACAGCACCACCATGATGGTGGGGATGGAGAGGGCATCATGGCAGTGCTCCACTGCCTCTGAGGAGCAGGGTTGGGGGAAGCGAGGCCAGTGGTGCTGGAGGCAATGGCAGCACGGGGTGCTGGTAGATGGGGATGGAGGGGATGGCAGGGCAAGCTTCACCCCCCTCTCCCCCCACAGCTCCTGGGAAGTAGCAGGAGTGCAAGGTGATGGGTGGCAGTGCTCTGTCCCCACCCACGCCCCCCCCCTTCATTCTGGATGGGCAATTCTTTAGTAACTTTATAAGGGTCTCCAATACACCAGCTGAAGTAAATTCATGTTTTACCATTGACTTCAATAGGAAAGGTAGCAGTCCCTTTTAGATATCCATAAGGAAATATGAGGCTTATCTACATAATATTCATGTCACGCCCAGGACTGCCAAAGAAATACATGACTCATCCACGTGCTCTGCTTAAGGCATGGTAAATCCCAAAACAAGACAATAAAGCCACCTTATCGAAAACTGCTGCACATATTATTAAACATATCTGAGACCAAAATCCTAAGAGCAGCCACAGATATATGTTCAGGGCTGCTCTAAGGTGATTAAATAGCCTAATTTCTGGGATTTGGTATGCTCTGAGTGGGAGCTCATGGGTGGGTCATGCTTCTCATTGGTAACCTAAGGATAGGATGTAGACAAGCCCATGTATTTAGTCTTACAGGGTGGTTAGTATCTGTGTGGTCTCACACCAAAACAGCAGCTCATGTGAGGCAGCCTCTAAATGAGTAAGTGGGATACCATGAACAAATGTATCTTTGTGATATACAGTTCACATGTAGTACTTTATAATATTCCTACAGTTTGGACAGATTCTTATGGGAATTCTGCCCAATAACTTGAAGCAAATTTTGCTTAAAAGACATAATTTGGCTTATTTTCATGGGGAGCCTACAAAAGACAACATAGGAACATATTTAATATGTAGAGTTTGTGACTCAAGTCCACCGCAAATTATTGACACTTAGTGGACGTGTCTACACATGGCACTATGTCACCATAGCAGCAGGCTACGGCAATGTAGCATCCACGGGTGTCTACACATGACCAGCAACTACTTCGACATCATGGCAAGCTCCCCCATTATAGCACTCCACTACGACAAAGTAGCTGCTAAAAATAACCGTGTACTGTGCATGCAGCACAGTATGGGCAGTTACTGCACCATGCTTTCTTACTTCCAAAAGGAAGTACTAAAGCACAGCACGGTAACAACATCGTCATAGGGCAACATATACATGCACCCTATGTGTAGGAAACACATGAAGAGGAAATGATTTGAGAACCACTAAAAACTTTGTGGCTCAAAGGCTATTATAAATTCAGATTAGCTTGATCCTGGAATTATTCTATTTCCAAATATAAAGACTCCTGCTATGACTTACTTTTGCTTCTGCTTACTCTTCATTCATTTATACCTAATTCTATTTATGAATTTGAATTCATTGATTAAGATAATGCTATTCAAATGAAAATACAAATAGCTATTCAGTCCAAATTTTACATAAAAAGGTGCTTAAAATTCCAGACCAGTTTTTCTCCCTTTGTTTGAAGCAGGATACCAATCCTTGCCCAGCTTTAAACAAGCATGAGAGTGATGTTGCTGTGCAGTGAAGTACAACTATAGGAATAGAACCTTTTCAATCAATTGTTCTTATTTCTATTGCATGCCACACTAATAGATTTGAGGCTTTTTTCAAATGTATAGCATTCCTATAAAGTAACTCTAACTGCAATGAAGAAATGGCTTCAGACACGGAAACAAAGATCTGATGTGTTAGAGACAATAAGATCCTAATTTTCAACCTAGTCAGGCAGAAAAAATCATAAACAGAAAATGTGCGTGCATTTACACACCTCATTTGTACATACAGTAACCATGATCGCATGCAAACAACCATTAGTATGTCTGACTGATCACTTATGCAGCAAATATTTGGTGAAATGCCATTACATTAGCAATGCAAACTCATTTACGTCTTTGCATGCACAATTGCATGCCTGACCTTTTAGAAATCAGATCCTATTTTGCTATGATTCACACATTAGGCGAGTTTTATGTACTGTGGTGGAATCTCAATGATCTAGACTGTCTTACATCTATTTTACACATAATCAGCCTTCACATGGACAGGATTTGTGCTATATAGCAGTAATTTTTTTGCTGGTACACAAATGGGTAGAA
Organism: Alligator sinensis; assembly: GCF_000455745.1. Taxonomy (NCBI): domain Eukaryota; kingdom Metazoa; phylum Chordata; order Crocodylia; family Alligatoridae; genus Alligator; species Alligator sinensis. The sequence continues at coordinate 747,639 of NW_005841847.1, read as the reverse complement.
GAAGGCCAGAAGAATGGCAAAAGAGGGCAAGAACTGTACGTACTTAAAAGAACACATAAGCAGCAAATCACAGAAAAAGCTTGGAGATATGTAAAAAAACATACACCAGTTGCATGAGTTAAATTTTCCCCATGCAGCAAAAACATGCGACTCTGACACTTGAAGAGACAATAATAGAAGTTACTCAGAGCCAGTTAAACAAAATCTTCATTCAGCTCCTGTAGAGGTGAAAGGTGTGCAAACCTTGAAAAAAGATCAATATTTTAGGGATTGTGCAACTTTGCCAGAAGTTAGCAGCATAATAATTGGCCTACGACGTTTAGCCATCAGATGTGTAGAATTGGGCTAAATTCAGAAAATGAGGATTATGGGATTATGCAGGTAGACATAAAACCAAATTAGATAGAGTTCAATGGGGCAGTATGCATGAAACAAGGACTTGATCATAAGAGGAATAGAGCTCCTACACCTCCCACTGTTTAAGTTACAAACAGGACTACAATGGGAGTGCAGGGTTTTCATCATCATCTCCAGCCTGGCTGAAAAACAGGTTTAAAACCTGAACAAGGGTGTGGAGAAGCAGGGAGAGAAAATGATTGACAGAGAGGAGTGGTACACAATCCAGCCTGTAGAGGTCAATAGAAAGTTGATCACTGACACAGTAGACTGAATTTGTGACAGGCAGCAGCTAAATGTAGAGCAGCTTACGCAGAAAGGGAAAAGCAACCCTGGTTATACCACAGCTCTAAGAAACCCCAGGAAAGGTCAGAGAGACATTCCAAAGCAATCACAGCATACCACCTGCGGAAAGTGGAGTGTGTATCCTGAGTACGACCACCATTACTTATTAAAACTGCATAAAGATGATGATTACAGGGATATAATATTGCATTGCACTTTTGGGTAATCTGTATTAATAGATGACAAACCATATGGTTTTTCTATTTTCAAGACATGCTTGATATATAATTGTTATAACCGTTCCATAATCTCCTTGTAACATCTTTTCATGATAAAAAGCTGCTTGATCCAACAGCAGATTTTTTTCAGGAGAATAGAGTCTAAGGTCTGCTGTGTGCTGAAGGGAAGGTTAGAGACGTTCAAGTTGAAACAGAGGGATCATTTTATCATACGTTCTCCTTTTAGTCACATTTTGCTGCTTCCGTTCGAGCTGATTACATTAGTGGGACTTTCCACTTGACAAAAATCCAGAACATCCTCCTCCCCTCCCACACTCTCCACAACCCTTCTACAACTGTGTTTCAAAATCCAGTTTTATGGCTAAGGAAACTTAAGCATCTCTTGCATAGCTGATATATTCCAATTGCTGCAATTTTGACTACTTTGGCACTTGCCCCCACTTTCTGACTAGCTTACACCCTATATACAATTAACACCACTATTAGAACTAGTGGATTAGTTCACTCAGCTATTGCTGTAAAACCTAATCCTCCTGTGACTCAGCCCTTCCTTAGGCAAAACTCGCATTGACCCCAAAAGGTGTTTCGCCCCAGCAAATACTGTGAACATTATGTACATTTCATACCACATAATAAGTAATATGGCTTGTTAAAAAAAATTTAAATGTTAAAAATATTCAAGGTTTTTTTCCCAGTGCATTCTCTCTTCAATACAGGGTCTTTTTTTTTCCTTGTACTGGTATGTTTGGAAAACAAGATACAGAAAAGGTTATAAAATGCTAGAATGGAAGAGCCCTAAATTTTGGTTTTGATGATCAAATAGCTAGGAAAAATAATAGTGAAAAATCTATAAAGCATTGCTATTTGAAAGGAAAATTATGTTATTTAGGCACCTGTTATGATAATGATCCAGATGTTAATAAGAAGCCTGAGTATCTGGCTGAGAGGAATGCATCTAGACTAACTGTTTAAACATTTACTCACGTTCACAACATTTTGTATTCAAATATTAGTTCCTCTCCTGCTATTCATAATAACCATACAGTATGTTGGCAAAGGGTAAAACAGGCTGCACAGAATACCCAGAGAGAAATCTTATTAAACTTTAAGTTTCAATTGTGCACTAGGTGTTCAAGAGGCATGGGGGGTTGAGGCTGGTGTTCACTTGTGTGACAAGGGGCCATGACAAGGCTAGTCCCAACATCAGGCTGCTCACCTATCTAGGACAGTCCACCCACCTGACTCGCCTGCAATACCTCTGTTGAAATTAAACAGTTGTTCTTAGGCAGGAGGCTGCCCACTTAATGCCCTGATGCCAAGGGCGTAAGACACAGCTCCAACCACTCCTACACCGTGTCCCATGCTTCACAGGTGGCATCCAAAATCAATCCCATGGCCCCATAACTGGGCTGCACTTGGTCTCTGGCCCAAACTTGGCCTCAGGTGTCCATAGATATGCCTTGGCCACATGCCCCCCTCCCCCCACCCCCGGGCCTCAACCTTGCTTCCTCCCTGGGGCCTCAACTCCAGCCAGCCTACGCGTAGTCCTTCAGGCCCCCTTGGACCCTACTCTACACAGCCTCCAGTAGCCACTTTGCTGCCTCACTGGGCCACTACTCTGCCCCCTCACTGGGGCTTCTGGGCCTTATGCCCCTTAGGCCTCCAGTCACTCTAGGTGGTCCTTGGCCCTGTCGCAGGCCCCACTCAATGGGCCTGGACCCTGCCTCAGGCCCCATTCAGTGGGCCTGGACCCTGTGCTTTTCTGTCGAGGTGTGCTCCCTGAGCCTTTCCCCTTCTCAGGGCACCCACAAGGCACTGGGGGCTGAGGCTTACCAGAGAATCATATGCACCTTTCATTAGGAAGGCACAGGTGTTTCCTGCGCTGCCACAGGCAGCCCCACCACACCATCCAACCCCAGTAGGTGTACTTTTAGGTCATTCCCCAGGACCAGGAACCTCCTCCATCCACATAGTTCTTACACTTGACCTCCAGGTGTTCTGGGAGCAGCAGTACTCCAGCCGGGTGATGTTCATCCTTTGGCTCCCCAGTTGCAACTGACTGGCCCTACTGAGCCTGGTCAGCTGAACCTCCCTGAGCCTACTCTTATACCCATTCTGGCCAGTCCTCCTCCAATCAGGCGGCCTCCTGACTGCCATGTGACTGCCTGATTGGGCGTGCTCCCAGCTGCAGGCTGGTCTGCAGCCTGCACAACCCCTTAAAATGGCAGGCACCCACAGATGCTCTACCACAACTTGTCTTTGGCACAAGTAGCTTGGTTTTAGTGTAAATATAGGTATTATTACAGGTACTAGCCAATTGCCCGTCAAGAATAATGGGGTGAGGAGTGGGACGGGGATGGGGATGGAGCCTCCAGGGAGCCACCACCTCCAGGAGTGGTGGTGGGGAGCATGGTCTATACCATATAGAGGAATACCTCTATTAGCTATTCACTATAAAAGAATACAGAGCATACAGAAGAGAAGAAGATATCTACAGTTTCTCTACTGATGCAGCTGCATGGATGCAGGTCTAGCTGCATATAAACATTGGGTTCATTTGCTGCCCCTCCTTTCCCCTTCTGCT
>NW_005841847.1:713436-744125 GCF_000455745.1 Alligator sinensis | reverse complement strand
CAGGAAGGGGAAGGGTGAACAACAGCATTCAGAACCATGAAAAGCAGGGCCTCTGACCATACCCTGTCCTTATCAGCTGCTGAACGTAGAGATCTGTGTTCACACAGTGCCACGGGGGGGGGGGGGGGGGGGGAGGAGAAAGGCGACTGCCCGGGATACCAAAGCAAAGGGGTGCTAACAGGCACTGGCCAGCCAGGGCGGCACGCAGGACAGAGCCATGAGCAGCTCATTTGGGGGGGTGCAGGGATAAGGGAAGGGTGGCTCCCGCTGCTGCATACACTCCCAGGCAAGCATGGGGGGGGCATGTGCCCCCAGATCCATATGCAGAGCGAGGGCGGGCTTTGCCCCAGGTGCCAAACTTCATTGCTACAACACTGTGCTCACATAGCTCCAACAGGAGCCCACACTGACCAAGCAGTGAAGCTCATTGCCTTTGCACGACACAGCCAAAGTGAGGGACCATCTCCCCCCTTGCTCTGTTCCTGGATATACTACTGTTTCTGTCCAAGTACTTATGTGGTCCCTAACTTCACAAGCAAGCTAAGGAAGTATGGGTTAGTTGGATGAATGGACTGTAATGTAGATAGAAAACTGGCTGGATCATAAGGCCCAGAGAGTAGTAGTCAATGGCTCACTGTCTAGTTGGCAGCCCATATCAAGTAGAGTGCACCAAAGGTGGGTCCTGGGGCAGTTTTGTTCAATATCTTCATCAGGGAGCTGGAAGATGGCATAGAGTGCACCTTCTGCAAGTCCGCAGATGACACCAAGCTGGCTGCTGATTTAAACTACATTTTCCCAATATTTTGCAGATAACATCAAGCTGGTGGGGAGTAGTAGATACACTGGAGAGTAAGGCTATGATTCAGTGACCTAGAGAAATTGGAGGACTGGACCAAAATAAATGTTATGATGTTTAGTAAGGGCAAGTGCAAGGTCCTGCACTTAGGACAAAACAATCCCATGCCCTAATACAGTCTGAGGACTGACTGGCTAAGCAGCAGCTCTGCAGAAAAGAACCTGGGGGTTACAATGGACAATAAGCTGAATATAAGCCAACAGTATGCCCATGCTGCAAAGAAAGCTAATGGTATACTAGGCTGCATTACTAGGAGCACTGCCAACATATCAAGGGAAGTGATTATTCCCCTCTATTCAGCACTGATGAGGCCACATCTGGAGTACTATGTTCAGTTTTGGGGCCCCCACTACCAACAGAATGTGGGGAAACTGGAGAGAGTCCAGTGGAGGGCAAAAAAATGTTTAGGGGGCTAGGGAACATGACTTCTGAGCAGAGTCTAAGGAAACTGGGCTTATTTATTCTAGAAAACAGGAGACCCAAAGTGGATTTAATAGCAACCTTTAACTACCTGAAGGGTGGTTCCAAAGAGGATGGAGCTAGAGTAGACTGTTCTCAGTGTTAGCAATAAGGAGTTATGGTCTCAAGTTGCAGCAGGGGAAGTTTAGGTTAGATATTAGGAAAAATTCTCTCACTAGGAGGATAGTAAAACACTGGAACAGGTTACACAGAGAGGTTGTGGAATCTCCACCCTTGGAGGTTTTTAAGACCTGGCTATACAAAACCTTGGCTAGGATGATTTAATTGGGTATGATCTTGCTTTGAACAAGGAGTTGGACTAAATGGCCTTCTGAGGTCCCTTCCAACCCTAATTTTCTATGATTCTGTCAATTTGTCATTCTTTGTCATTTCCGTGCAAGTCTTTCTAAGATGTTAGATCAACTAACAGGATGGAACAGCGAAACACTGCACCGCACTGATAAAAAATATTATTTATAGAAGACTCATTTACAAAATATGTGTTTCATTGCTCTTTAAATATGTTAGGAGCTGCAGTTTTCAAAACTGATCTATATACCACATTTAAAAGATCATAATAATTAGCTGCCTTATCTATGGTATCTAGAATTAACTGTCATGTTTGCACAAAGCAAATTCTTCCAGATAGGTTTTAGACTACAGAGTCCAGCAAATTTGTACACTTTACCACCTGCAAGGAACAGCACGGCCAATTTAGCAAGGGACCATCTCAGCTAGCAATATGCAACAGGGCTCCTAATTAGACAGATTAGGCACAGAAGTTCAGTCAGTGACCTTATTTACTTTTTTCTTGGTTTATTAATAATTAATTGTAAATGCATCTTTCTGGCCAGAACAGATAAGTGTGTATAAACATTTCCATTTACAATCTTCTGTTTCAGGGGATTATAACTTCACCATAAAATTTGCCTGGGGCTGAAATTTGGCATTCCGGGTTGTGGAAATGTGCAGATGCATATTTTAAACTGGAAATCTAATTATGATTTTAAGAATGAATTTTAACCAATTTTACATATATACTTAAATTAAAAGGACAATATAACTAGTTGGTATTTACTACAGTTCCTCCATAATGGTATCACCACCATTTCCCTATACTTAAATCAGAAGTAACTTCAAAATCTAATGCTACTATGTAGTAACCATTAGTAACAATACATTTACAGTTAGGAAATATTTACTTTTTAATGATGACCTTGACATCATTCATCACAAAATATATTTGCCTTAGAGAGTTAAATGTTAAGTTTCTGACTCTACCACTGTATTCACATTGAGTAACACCCTTCTCTGCAATGAGACAAGGTGTAAAAACATAAGGCAAGATGTAAAGCACAAAGTAAAGATTCTGCAGCAGAAATAAGAAGTTTGAGTACTGTGGTTTTTATTACAAATGAATACCTACAATGGAAAACTGAAAGTTGTATCTCTGGCCATAGGGGCTAGGGACAGACATTCAAAAAGTCTGAGCCTGAATTTGATTCAATCTTTGCAGGTTATTCTAACCTGACTAGGCTAAATCAGTTTTGTAACCAGCTAGACATCCCAGAAATGCAGACACATGCCTGCAGTGGCTCAGTCTAGAAGCCAGAGGAAGTGCTAGAGCAGCCCCCCTTCCTTCCACCGCATGGAGCTCGGGGGGGCGGGCGGGGCGTGAGCGGGGGGGGGGGGGGGGGGGGGCATTGCAAGGCTCTAGCAGGAGCTCTGATTAGCCCAGCAGGGAATTGATAACAGTGTTTATCACCCAATTAAGAAAACAGCAAAGGGACATTATCAGCTACCTGTTGATTCAGCATGGACTGTAGCCAGCATGCGGTCTGCTAGCTAATACACATATACCTCCATAGCAAGGCAGAGGGGAGGGTGAAATTCCTGCTTAGCAGGGAGTGGTGAGGGGAAGGGGAAGCAGCCTGCAGTCTCTGGAGCTCCAGCCAGGGAGCAGAAAGGAGGGGCCAGCCCTGCTGTGGAGCAGAGAGTCCCATCCAGCCCAGAGAGCATGCCGGGATGCTGACAGTGTCTGGTTTATCTTAAACCAGCAAGGGGTCTGGGACAGATATTGCATAAACCAGTTTGAGCCAAATCAGTTAAGTCTATTAGGTTTATCTTAAACCAGTATCAGTCATTCTCAAACAGGTTTATGTGCACTGAACATCTGTACTGTTACAGGCTTAAACCAGTTTCTGATCACTTAAACTGGTTTATGTGTAATGTCTTTACCTAGCCAGGATGATAAAGAAACAGAAATTGAACATGGTTTATTTGATTTGAAAATATTCTATTTTTGTTGGCCGTTTTTGAGAAATTTATGGCCATCAAGTACATCTCTGCTTTGAGTGGAGCAAGCAAGATTTTGCTCTAAGTTGTCTCTCACTTACACCACTATGTCACCATGAATTTTAATAGAAATTTCTTATTTATACCAAGGTGGGAGGAGAAGCAGACCCACTAAAACCCTATTAACTATATGTCTATTTCAGTTCCAATGCATGTAATTTATATTAAAAACTAAAAAGTTTTTAGAAATATGTTCTGACCCCAAGCCCTACAAGAAATGGTTGGCTGGATTTTGATGAAAATATAAACGTTTCTAAAGGTCAACAATATGACAAAGTTGTTCCACTGATCAATTGAAAAGAAACGCATGCAAAATAATAATTTTTCACCCAAAGATGAGAATTTTACAGAGATAAGATGCAAAATCCACTGTACAAACCAATTCTATTTTGCAAAGAAAGTGCCAGATATAAAACAAATGCCCTATACTGAGAGTTTAATGCAAGCCCACAAATCAAACTACAATAATGTACAGTAGCCTGCTTGTTCACCAAGTAAAACAATAATAAAAATGTGTAATTTTGTTCCTCTGCATCTCATGAAGCTAATTCTTAACGGTAGGTTTTGCTGAGGTTTTAGGCCCCTCTACATGTTACATTTAAGGCATGATTAACCAGTTAATCATGACTTAAGTTGGGTGGCAGCTACATGTTCAATCAATTAATGGCGTGATAAAACAAGCAATAAGCTACAAAGTTATTACACAAAAAATGTGTAATAACTCTGTGGCTCATTCTTCTCACACCATTAATTGAACAGCTGATGGAGTTCCCACCCACACAAGCGCACCACAGGCTGTGAGCCCAGTCAGCTGATGGGGCTTGCAGTGCAGTGTTCCATGTGCTGGCCCCGCTGCAAGTGTCATCAGCTGGCAGGGCTTGCAGCAGAGCCCCATTATGAGCTTCCTCAGCTGATGAGGCTGCCACCCATGGCAGCATGTGGAATGCTGCCCCAACTACAAGCCTCTTCAGGTGTGAGGCTCAGTGACCTGGGCTCCCCCTGCAATGGCAATGAGGCACAATAGGATTTGATGTTCAATCCCACAATCATGTCTCCTGCCATGCAGATACAGTATGGAAGGTGGCGTGATTGTGTGGATCAAACACCAGATCCTGTCACTCCTTTACCTGAAGGTCTAGAAGGGCCTTCAGAGAGCTGCATTGCTCTCCTTGGAATAAATCACACTAGCACAAAAGAGGTAGTAAAAAAACCAAATTCAATTAATACAGAATTTGAGTGTTATGCAAAAGGAAGATTTCATAGACATTAGGGCTGGAAGGGACCTCAGAAGATCATCGAGTCCAGCCCCCTGCCCAAAGGGCAGGAAGTCAGCTGGGGTCATAGGATCCCAGCAAGATAAGCATCCAAATTTCTCTTGAAGGTGTTCAATGTAGGTGCTTGAACCACCTCCGATGGCAGGCTATTCCAGACTTTGGGGGCTCGGACAGTAAAGAAATTCTTCCTTATGTCCAGCCTGACATGGTCTTGCAGTAGTTTATAACCGTTCGACTTCGTCATCTCTTGGGGCGCTCTGGTGAACAATCATTCCCCCAGATACCGGTGGTCACCCCTGATAAACTTATAGGTAGCCATCAGATCACCCCTGAGCCTGCGCTTTTCCAGGCTAAAGAGCCCCATGGCTCTCAGCCTGTCGTCATAAGGTCTGTTTTCCTGACCTCTGATCATGCGCATGGCTCTTCTCTGGACTCTCTCAAGCTTCTCCACATCCTTTTTGAATTGTGGAGCCCAAAACTGGACGCAGTACTCCAGCTGCGGCCTCACCAACGCCGAGTACAAGGGGAGAATGACGTCCCAGGATTTGCTTGAGAAGCATCTATGGATGCAAGCCAGCGTTTTGGTCACTATATTAGCTGCAACATCGCATTGCAGGCTCATGTTCATCTTGTGGTCAATGATGACCCCCAAGTCTCTTCCTTCCATAGTGCTAGCCAGTGTAGCACTGCCGAGCCTATAAGGATGCTGCAGGTTTTTCCTCCCAAGTTGGAGAACCTGGCATTTTTCAGTGTTAAACACCATCAGATTCTCGTCCGCCCATTTGCTGAGTTTGTCCAGGTCAGCCTGGATTGCCCTCCTGTTTTCAGGTGTGGATGCTTTAACCCAGAGTTTGGTGTCATCAGTGAACTTGGACAGTCTGCTTCTGACTCCAATGTCCACATCATTAATGAAGATGTTGAACAATATGGGTCCAAGGGCAGAGCCTTGGGGGACCCCACTGGTCATAGGGCACCATGATGATTGACTTCCATCAACCACCACCCTCTGGGTCTGACCACGGAGCCAATTTCCCAGCCACCAGATCATGGTGGACCCAAGGCCACATTTGGCCAGTTTCTCCAAGAGGTGATCATGGGATACCAGATCGAAGGCTTTTTTGAAGTCAAGATATATGACATCAATCTCTTCTCCCTTGTCCAGGTGATAGGTCACCTGGTCGTAAAAGGAAATGAGATTGGTCAAGCAAGACCTACCCAAAAAAAATCCCATGTTGGCTATCGATCAGGATGTTGGTGTCAGCCAGTCCATTAAGGATGGGCTCTTTAATAAATTTTTCTAAGATCTTCCCTGAGATAGAGGTCAGGCTGATGGACCTGTAGTTTGCTGGATCCACTTTCCTCCCTGTCTTGAAGATAGGCACCACATTGGCCTTCTTCCAGTCTTTGGGCACTACGCCAGAATGCCAGGAGCACCCAAAGATCCATGCCAGGGGCTAGGCTATGATGCTTGCCACCTCCTTGAGTACCCTGGGGTGTAGATTGTCAGGGCCAGCTGACTTGAAGGTATCCAGCCTCCCAAGGTGTTCCATCACGAGGTCAGCATTGATGGAGGGCAGGGGATCCCCTTCAACCAGACCTCCCTGTCCCGTAGCGGGCATGGGCGTCCCATGGGATTGATGAAAGACTGATGCAAAGTACCCATTTATTTAATAGGTTGGCTTTTTCCTTGGCGTCAGTTGTCAGATGTCCCATCTGGTTTAGCAGGGGTCTAGCGTTGCTCTTGCTTTTCCTCCAGCTACCCACATATCTAAAAACGGACTTTTTATTGTCCTTGATACTCAAAGGTAGTTGGAGTTCAGTTGCAGCCTTGGCTTTCCTGGTTTGCTCCCTGCAGGACCAGACCAATGCAGAATATTCCTCCTTGGAGGTGAATCCCATCCTCCATCCTTTGTAGGCCTTTCTTTTTAGCTGCAGGAGGTCTGCTAGATCCCTGGAGAGCCAGGGGGGATGCTGTGTCCTCTTGCTGCCTTTCCTCTAAGATGGAATAGAATTTGCTTGTGCACTGAGGATCGCTCCCTTGAGGAGCAACCACTCTTCCTGAACTCCCCTCCCCCTGGGATCGTGGTCCCTTAGGGCCTCACTGACAAACCTCCTGAGCTTGTCAAAGTCAGCCTTCCTGAAGTCAAGGACTTCAGTGTTGCTGACTGACTTACCAGCTTTACGGTGGATGGTGAAGGTGATCAGCTCATGGTCGTTGTCACCCAGCTTCCCACTGATCACTAGGTCACCAATTAGGTCATCCCCAGTTGCCAGTACCAGGTCAAGCAGTGCTTTACCTCTCGTTGGCCCGTAGACTTCTTGAGTCAGGAAGAGGTCATCCACGCACGAGAGGAAGCTTTGCAACTGCTCGGATTTTGCTGAGTGATCCTCCCACAAGATGTCTGGGTAGTTGAAGTCACCCATGACAACCATGGTCCTGGAGCATGTGGCCTCAGCCAGTTCCCAGGCAAACTCCTGGTCAAGCTCTTGACTTTGGGTGGGAGGTGTGTAGTAGACTCCCACCATTGTGTCCCCTGTGCTGAGTTCCCCACAGATTTTAACCCAGAGGGTCTCCAGTCATCCACCCTGGTTGCCAAAATCAGCTTGCAGGGATGTGTAGCGTTTCTTAACATATAGAGCTACACCCCCGCCCCTTTTATCTACTCAATCCCTCCTGTGCAGGGTATAGCCATCTATACCCATGGTCCAATCATGGGTGGAGTCCCACCAGGTCTCCACTATACCTCTGACATCGTAATTATTTGTGTTAAGCAGGAGGACGAGTTCCTCCTGCTTATTCCCCAAGCTCTTGGCATTAGTGTATAGGCAGGCAAGTGTCCCCTTGGGCAGATTGTACCAGGGCTGGGGCAGGGGTGGGCTCCCTTAAATGCCTTGGCCTACTGGCTTTGCAAGGGTTTCTCAGTGGGCCAGCAGTGGCGGTAGTCCCCCTGTCCCCCAGTGGGCTTAGTTTAAAGCCCGGTAGAACAGGTCAGCCAGTCTGGCTGAGAAGAGCCTCCTTCCCCAGAAGAGAGAGGTGAAGGTCATCTCTTCCCAGCTGCTCACTGCCTCTCTCACCAAAGAGCGGGCTGTGGTCATGGAAGCCAAAGCCTTCCTGATGACACCAGTGCCACAGTCTTTGCTAAACTACCTGGATCCTCCTCTCCCTCTTCAGCCCATACCCCAAGACTGAGAGGATGGAAGAAGACACCACCTGTGCCCACAGACCCTTTAGCCCTGCTCCCAAATCCCTGTAGTGCCTCATGACCTGGCTGGGAGTGCTCCGAGCTGTGTCATTGGTGCCCACATGAATAAGGAGCATGGGATAGTGGTCTGTGGACTGGAGGAACTTTGGTATCTTCTCCACAATGTCTCGGATGCAGGCACCTGGGAAGCAGCAGACTTCCCGGGCTAAGGGGTTGGGGCAGCAGATTACCCCCTCAGTCCCCCTCAAGATAGAGTCTCCCATGACAAACACTTTGAGTTTTGTCTTGGGGAGAGTGGGGGTGGTAGCTACAGTTGAGCCCGTGTTGCTTGCGGGAGCTGGCAACTTAGCAGGCTCTGCTGGGGCTGCAAGAAGTTTGTACCTGTTGCTGAGCTTCAGCAGGGCAGAGGCCTTGGTGCAGTGGGCCTTAGGGCCCTTGACCACCTTGGTCCACCCCCCTGACTGGACAGAGCGGGAGGTCCTGGAGTCCTTCCTTGTCCTGGAGGGAGACCGTGGTCTACCCCCCAGCTCCCAGGGGAGACAGACTCCTACTGCCAGGCCTATCTCCTGCTCGCAGTCACTAATGGTATGGACTCTCTCTGGACTGTGGCCTGGAGCTACTCCAGCTGGCGTGCCAGAGACCCCAAAAGGGAGCAGACCCCACATAAGATGGCCTGGGTAACTATAGCCTGTGCAGATAAGATGGCCTGGGTAACTATGTTACATACTGTCACAATTCATAGCTATCAACAAGATTTGGACTCAAACAGTGGGTTATGTCCTTGCTAGGAAAAAAAAATATCACAAAGGCACTGGGTGCTAAGTATTTGTCTTTGTGCTCCATATATGCACCTTCTAAACAGAACTATTACATAGCAAAAGTAGAACAGAGCTTACGGCTCTTCAAGCCAGCACCCAACCCTCAAAGATCTCAGGGACATTCAAACTTGTAGGTAGTAAGGCTGGCCAAAATTATGATGCTAGCAGTCTGTAGCCACTTTGCAACCAAAATGCAAGGAATCAATGGATAATCAGACCCATGGTGCAGTTAGGACTAACATTGCTAACAGGTATCAAGACAGACTAGGGAAGTATTAAAAAGCAAAGGAAAACCTGACATTATTACATAATGCTATATTATTTTGGTAAAACAAACTATAATCTTTTTGTATTAAGTTTTGTCTTTAGTTTCTAAGTTTCTAAATTATTTTGGATCTGTATTTACACGTATCTACTGTTTGAAACATGGTGAACTTCACTTCTTTTTTTAAATGCAGTGTTAAATAACCGACTCAAACTACACTTCAATTGCTTTGTGATTGTTAATTTAAAACAAAATAGACATTAACAATGCTTTCCTAAGATATAAAGCACGCATTCTTTCAATGATAAATTTCAGTTTTAAGCTTATCATATATTGCTATTTTCTACTGCTGGGAAAATATGGTCAATTTAATTAAGCTGATTTATTTTGTCAGCAATATCACAGGTCTAGCCTTGCTAAGCAAGAATTGAAAGTCTATCAGCAACTCAATACAATTATAAACCTTCTCTCTATAAGAAGCACCTGCCAACATTTTGCTGTCTGTTTGAAAAATAGCTGAGACTAACAGGGTGATAAGACTGCTATAAAAATAAGAATTTCTTTTCTTTGATTGGATTCAAGTTCTTAAGACTTTAAAACTTGAATCCAATCAGGAAAATCTTCCCTTCTGAAGAAAATACCTAGAGAAATACATTTCTCTATTACGCCAAAGCAGTTTCAAACGTGAATGACGTGGCTAGAAATGTGCGATGGTATTAGTAATGTGATCAAATCTAGTCAATAAGGTAGATTCAGGTGTCTAGTTTATGCAATAACATTCATGGAATGTTTAATTCTGTTTATTTTATAGAAGTCCACATAGTTGACTTCTATAAGAGGATTGTTTTAAATCTTCATATGATGAGAAAATGTTAGCCATTTTGCTTGGAAAAAGACCCTGTCACTATACTTCAGGCCTTTTTGATTTCCACAGTAAGTTACCAACAACATTCCCCATGCCAGGGTCCACACCTGAAATCACTCTGAAAATGTGGTTGGCTCCTTATTAAGTTGCATATGGCACCTGGGATTCAAAATCTCAGCTAGCTTCCAGTTCATTTCCAAGTGTAGACCCAGGTATCAATTTTGATCTGCACTGCTTTCTGCCACTGAAGTCCTGCTTAGCTTAGACATTGTCTCCTTTGCCCTCTTCCTTGGCAAACAGTCTGAGCTGAAGTGTTCAAGATGTAATCCTTAGATTTAAATGTGAATTACAAAAAATTATGCTACTGTAAGAGTAATGTTGTAGCCATAATGGTTCAGAAATTATGCAAGAGGCAAGGATTTCTTAGAATGACAGCTTTTGTTGGCCCAACTAGTTAGGGGTGCAGTGAAATCTCATCTTGTTAATAATATTTTACAAAACATAGTGTTGGACCAACTAAGAAATCCTTGCCTCTGTCTAAAAATACAAAAAGCACAATAATTCCTAATGTGGCTCCCAGCAGGAGCCCAGTACAGGACACCATGGGCATCTTTGCTGTATGGGGCTTCTTGTTTCTAGGACCTGGATTCCTCTGTAGGCAGTGAGGACAATTGGACTGGACTTCACCCTCGAGTGCAGTGTTATTGGGGTTACCCTCCACCATTATTCTACTTACAGCGTGCTCCTTCTGCAGGCAAAAGTCAGACTACAATTCCGCCCCCCCTCTTCACAGCAGCTTAGTTAAATATGCTCTATACTTGCTCTATACAAAGCACTCCAGGTCCTGTCACTCCCAGTAGCTCCCAAGTTAATCCATTGTGTGACACATCTTCTCAGCTATGGCATACTTACCAGCCCTTTCAGTTCATGTTCATGTACTGACCCTACATGCTCATGAGAGTTCCCTTCTTTTTCATGCCACTCGAAGGCTTCAGGCTTGCCTCTCACACTCTGTGCAAGATGTCTATTTGCTGCTGCTACTGCAGCTGCTGTCAGCAACAGGCAGTATTCTCTGCTTTGCTTTCTGCGTTTCATGTCTAGTTTTCAGGTGGACTGTTACTTGGCCTTCTTCCAAAGTCTGCCCTCAGGTTTGTGCCTTGAGCCTGTTGCTCATCCTTACACAGTCCTCTGCTTGAGCCTGATCCCCTCTGGAGTCATTCTCTTTCTTGTGCCCAAAACATCCTGGTGTCCTATACTGGCTAGATGATGAATTGCATTCCTACTGTCCCAGAATGACCTGCTAAATCCTAACCATTCAGCATTTCAGGGATGGGGCAGGAAGAAATGGCCTGTTACCGATCCAAAAATGTTATTACTGAAGTATTTCTATCCTTTCAGCAATTGAGAATTTCTTATCTCCAAAAATCTAATCTGGTGTTCATCACTTCTTCCAAATTATTAATAAAGATTAGAACAAAATTGACCCAACACCAAATGCCATGAAACTATTTGGACGCTTCCCTAGAAATCAGTATAACATCATTTACTGCTGACAATATATTCATAATCCTTGAGATTTAAAGACAAGATGATATGAACCAACTCTTTATGTAACATTTTAAGAAACACTTCCTCAAATATTCTATTAAAGTCTAGATCTACTGCATATGCTCTATTTACTTCCTCCATTAATTTTATAATTTCATCTAGGTTTGTTCCAGTCTGTTGATTTCTTAAAAATCTATACCACTACTGGCTCAGTTGTGTACTTATGTAGCTCACAGTATGCTTGTGATCTTTTCTCTTAATATTTTTCTCAGTATTTTATTAGGGGCTGAGTTAACCAACCACTGAAACTAGTATAGGGAGCTTTCTCCTTAGTAGTTATAGTGCCATTAAAAATTCTGAGAGCAACATCAACAAAAGAGTAAACATCAGATTAGTTTATTTCAAACAACACTGAAGCCATAAAACAAATTAATTCAAAAGCACTAGTGGTTTGTATCACCCAAACCTTTCAAGCAAGAAAACATATTAAACTCTTCGCTGACATGTCACTGTGCTAACTCTAGACCCTATACTACTCTTTAGGTGGTGTTTTACATACCAGATTGAGTATAATATTTTAAAAATAGCACGAGCAACATTGAAACTAACAGACACTTTTGTTTAGATATAATACATGCAAAACCAATGTGCAACAGCCAATGTTTCCCCTTGGCTGAACTGTGCCTCTCATATTGCACCTCTTCAAAGGGGCAGTACAGAATCTGTCCTCTGGGTCTACAGTTATGGGACAGCTCCTCAGCTAGTGTAAATCTGAACAGCTGCCTCAGTTTCAATCCGTCAATTAGTACCATCCAATACATTTATGAAAAGGCAAGTATTTCATACTGGGGGAAACAACCAGGCCCAGAAAATCAGTGGACATAAAGAGAAAAGTATGATTTTAATGGAGACTATTGCTGTTAAGGTGTAAAACACAGGTTAGAGGTAAAGTCAGGTAATGATCTTCATTTCAGTGTTGGGAATTCTGTTACGTTGGACTATAGTATCACCATCTAGGACCCGCCATTTCCATTTATTTTGACAATGTGTTTATAAGTTGATAAAAAGTAATATAGACAAACTCATAATGAAAAGGTGTAATGCAGTTATACTAATGAGGTTGGTAGTTGGCTGAAAGAAAAAGAAAATGCATGTTTCTGTGTTTATCAAATTTTAAGCTGGCAAGAAGTTTTTAAAACAGCAAAGGTCAATTTATGATCCATTTCTTTTACCTAAATGATCTGAATGAGAGTAGTGAAGCAGAATCTTAACATTTGCTCATAATACCAAACTAAGGAGGGTTAGTATGCAATAAAATGGAAACACACTCAGATTCAAAAGGCTTTAGACAAGACATGCACAGCTAAGGGCTAATGTAATATAATGCAAAAGAAGGCGTAACATAGATGGTAAGCCAAGGAAGTGAAACAGAGAAAATGCATAGAAGTGAACAATCATACATCATAAACCCAGGAAGAAATATCTAAACATAAGTGTGAGAAAATCTTGACAACTTTTAGTTCAGCATACAAATTCAAGAAGTAATGGAGTGTTGGTTTCTATAAGCAGGAGGACAGAATACAAATCAAAGGATATGATATTGTTACAATATGAAGTACATGTCAAATATATTTTTCTGAACACCTCATCATAACAAGATTATTGTAGACCTAGAGAAGGTGTTGCATAGAGTAGGCTAAACCATATCAGGTCTCAGAATCAAGGCTATGATTTGGAAATGATAAACAAGTTGTGTTTATTCTCCTTAGGTAAGAGTAAACTCAGATATGACCTAAATAAGATCCAATTAGGAGGAAGGTAATGAAAGATAGAAGACTAAGCAGATACACAACTGAAACTAAACCTTTGCAGGACAGGAGACTGAAACATACTGAAGGTACTTTGGTAGAGGAAGACTGAGAGGTACCTATAAAACACGATGGCCTCTCTCCATCTCTCAGGTGTGTGCAGTGAGGTCTTGCTGTCCTACTAATATTTTACAAAACATAGTATTATATTATTGTGATATACTGTGATGGTCTGAGTAAAAAAAATGTAAAATTATGATTTAAAAAATAAGCAAAGACTGACGTCTGCTTGGGAAAATAAGAGTAAAAGTGCCATTGCCTCTTTAACAGTTTTAAGAGGGGAAAGAACAGTGTTAGGCAAAAATGCAGGCACAATGCCAGGCTACATTTTTGGCAAATGAATATGATTGATTGGGAGAAAAAGTTGCTGAGCACATAAACAAAAACAGGATAACTATGACTTTTGGCCAAAGAGAGAGAACAGATTGTGCAAGTGGAGAGAAACTGAGGCGGGGTGGGGGGGGGCATGAAGGCAGGCTGCTTCATGAGTGACTGGTGCCGCTTGAATCTGGGGGGGCACCCACAGAAGCCACCAACCCTGTCGGGGGGGCACTAGCCCTACCAACCGCATCAGTGTCGGCCATTGGGGGGCACCATGCACCCCCTAACAGTCACCTATGGGCTGCTTCATAGTGTGTTTCAGCCCTGAGCAACAGTCCAATTCTAGGGAAGAACTGGCCCTTTATTTTCTAGAATGGCATGGTTTGGACTTCGGTCAAAACCTAATTAGAGGTTTCTAGCACACTATTTTGTACTGCAGTAAAATCATAGTTAAGGGCATTCCTAACAAGGATATAAATATCTTTATTTGATCCTGTTGAATCTAGCAGCTAAAAATAACCATGCCAAGCAGATCTAGCTCCTAAACAGAACTATTTTTCCTTCACATACATCTATATGATTGTGAAGGGATTCTTCAGTCTAAAAAATAACTAGTATATATGCCTACTAGTAGGCTGTAGTTAATGCTAATACTTTAATATTATTGACCCTGCATCTTATACCAAACACACACACACACACACTTATAAAAAAAAGAAGTATCCTTGTTTCTGACAGTCTTCACTTAAATCCAAAAGTAACAAGAGTAGAAAAAGATATTGTTGCTCTTCCCTAGACAAAGTACACTTAAGAAATGTTTATTCCTATACAGGAGATACATTAGCAAAGGGCCATATCATGAAAGTGAGTAGGCTGTCTGTTAAGGGAGTGAAAGTATCAGAGAATCATGAGAATTGGAGATAAAAGTAAAAATACTGCATCTTATAGAACTTAAATATTACAGCAGTGCCTATAGGTGTCCTAGAAATAAAAGGTACTGAAAGACATATCCACTGCCATTGTACAATTTTAAAATTACATTAGAAAACACATGAGATGGTGGCATGGGCACCTACAGGAGGCCTCAAATGCATCTACAGAAATGCTTGAAGCATGGGGAAAAAGCAGGAGGAACTCGCTCTCCTGCTAGCTAACAAAAACCCAGACCTAGTCAGGCTCATGGAAACCTGGTGGGATTCTACCCACCACTGGGCAGTAGACATTGAGGGATACAGGCTGTACAGGCAAGACAGAGCAGGGGAAAGGGGGGGTGGGGGGGATAGCGCTATACGTCAAAGAGCAGTACACATCCTCCATGATCAGGATGGGGTCAGAGGAGAGGCAAAATGAGGCACACTGGGTAAGAAGGCAAGGGGGGCATGGGGAAAGGGACTTGATAGTGGGTGTCTACTACAGAACACCTCACCAGGGGGACGACCTGGACCTGAAATTCTCAGGTCAGCACACAGAGGCTGTAAAGTCAAGGGATGTGGTTGTCATCGGTAACCTAAACTACCCAGACATCTGCTGGGAGAAGCAGTCAGCCATGTCCAACTGCTCACATAGGTTCCTAGCTGGGATGCAGGACCTCCACGTAACCCAAGAGGTGCATAGTCCCACCAAGGGAAATGCCTTGCTGGACTTGGTCCTTGCCACAGGCGACAACCTGGTGAAGGGTCTGCAGGTACTCAACCAGCTGGGCAACAGTGATCATCGCCTGCTGGAATTTACTATCCAGCGCACGGTGGTAAAAGCAAAACAGTAAAGCAGAGGTCCTCAACTTCAGGAGGGCTGACTTCTGTAAGGTAAGAAGGTTAGTAGGAGAGGCATTGGGGTCTCAGAACTTCAATGAGATGGGAGTCAAAGTCAGGTGGTTGTTCCTCAAGGAGACGATACTCCAAGCTCAAAGGGAGTCTGTCTCAATGCGCACCAAGGGGGGCAAGAATGTTAAGAAGCCCCCATGGCTGGGCAAAGGCATCCAGGGATGCCTGAGGGCAAAAAAGGAGGTGTACAAACAGTGGAAACAAGGGGCTATCACCAAGAAGGATTACACCTTTGTTGTTCAGGACTGCAGGGAGGCTGTTAGGAAGGCCAAGGCAGAGATGTAGCTAGGGCTAGCAACCAGAATTAAGGATAATAAAAAGTCCTTTTTCAAATACATAGGAAGTAAAAAGAAGGCAGCAGGTAACGTGGGGCCCCTACAGGACAGGCTCGGCAATCTAGTGATTGTGGCAAACGAAAAAGCTGACCTCTTTAATGAATTCTTTGCCTCCATATTCCTGAACAGGGGCTGGGACATCTCCCCCACTAGAACTTTGGATGGACCCAGGGGAGACACCACCATGCCTAGGGTCAGGGACAACCAATGGGGAACTTTTGGAGGGGCTGGACGTGTTTAAACCAGCAGGTCCAGATACTCTTCACCCGAGGGTGCTGAGGGAATTACCAGGGGCCATAGCGGGGCCCCTGGCAAGGCTCTATGAGCACTCATGGGCCATTGGTCAGGTACCAGAGGATTGGAAAAGGGCCAATATGGTCCCCGTTTACAAGAAGGGGAGAAAGGAGGACCCCAGCAATCATAGACTAGTCAGTATGACCTTGGTCCTTGGGAAGACCTTTGAGAAAATTATCAAGGAGCACATCTGCAAGGGCCCAGCAGGGGAGGTAATGCTCAGGGGCAACCAACATGGGTTAACCTCCTCTTGAAGACCCCCAGGGTAGGGGAGAGCACCACCTCCCTTGGGAGCCCATTCCAGACCTTGGCCACTCTAACTGTGAAGAAGTTCTTCCTAATGTCCAGTCTAAATCTGCTCTCTGCTAGCTTGTGGCCATTATTTCTTGTAACCCCCGAGGGCGCCTTGGTGAATAAAACCTCACCAATTCCCTTCTGTGCCCCCGTGATGAACTTATAGGCAGCTACAAGGTCACCTCTCAACTTTCTCTTGCGGAGGCTGAAAAGGTCCAGGTTCTCTAGTCTCTCCTTGTAGGGCTTGGCCTGCAAGCCCTTAACCATATGAGTGGCCCTTCTCTGGACCCTCTCCAGGTTATCCACATCCCTCTTGAAGTGCGGTGCCCAGAATTGCACGCAGTACTCCAACTGCGGTCTGACCAGTGACCGATAGAGGGGAAGTATCACCTCTTTGGATCTATTCGTCATGCATCTGCTGATGCACGATAAAGTGCCATTAGCTTTTCTGATGGCTTCGTTGCACTGCTGACTCATGTTCATCTTGGAGTCCACCCCCCGTTGCCAATACCAGATTCAGTAAGGCATTCCCCCTAGTGGGACCGTGTACCTCCTGTGTCAGGTGGAGGTCCTGTACACAGGTTAGAAACCTGCGTGAACGGTGGGACTTTGCTGTCTGCGTCTCCCAGCAGATGTCTGGGTAGTTTAGGTCCCCCATGACTACCGCCTCCTTAGGTTTTATGGTCTCCGAGAGCTGCCTCAGGAGCCCCGAATCTAGTTCTTCCCCTTGGTGTGGGGGTCTGTAGCAGACTCCTACCACCAAATCCCTTTCTCCTTGCCCCCCATGTAACCTAACCCACAATCCTTCTACTTCCTCATCCTTCGATTCCGTCTTGATGAGGGTCGATGTATATTGCTCATTGACATGGAGCTAAAAGAAACCAGACTAATCTGGTTTCTTTTTATGATCAAGTCACAAAGTCCCTGGACAAGGGTGTTAGGGTGGATGTAGTCTTCCTGGACTTTAAGAAGGCCTTTGACACGGTTTCCCACCACATTCTCGAAAAAAAACCAACTAGGTGATTGCAGCATTGATGCCTACACAGTCAGATGAGTGGCAAATTGGCTAGATGGTTACACCCATACAGTGGTGGTGGATGGGTTATTTTCAACCTGGAAGGATGTGGGCAATGGAGTCCCCCAGGGCTTGGTCATGGGGCCTGTACTATTCAACATCTTTATCAGCGATCTGGATGTGGAATGCACACTGTCCAAATTCACTGATGACACCAAGTTGTGGGGTGAAGTGGGCACTCTGGAGGGGAGGGACAGAATCCAGCTAGATCTAGACAAATTACAAAGGTGGGCGGATGAGAATAGGATGGAATTCAACGCAGACAAGTGCAAGGTGCTGCTTCTAGGGTACTCTCTCCTATCTTGGGGGTATTCAAGAGGAGGCTGGACAGATATTTGGCTGGGGTGATATGACCCTGGCATTCGTTCCTGCCCAGGGCAGGGGCTCAGACTTGATGATCTGTTTAGGCCCCTTCCGAGCCTAAGCACTATGAAAAAAATTTCTTCAGGAAAAGGATTTCTAAAATTTTTTTTTTTAGTATAGCACTTGTCACTGGGTGTTGTCTACACAGAACAATGGTGTACAGACAGATTCCCAAGCTACCTACTAAGTAGTTTAGGAAGAGTGCTATGTTAATATCACCATAGTGCTTTGACTACTTGAGCTAGTTCATTCAAGTAGGCCAGGTAGACATACCTACTGCCAGGAAGTTTTTCTTCAAACTGACTTAAATTGTCCTTTTACTAAATTACATTCCATTACACCAAGTCAGAGTGCCTTTGAAACATGTTAAATTTGGTGTTAGGACTAAATCACTGTGAAGAATTCAGCCATAGTGGTGATGCCTCCATGGTTACATCTTTTATATCTTTTAGACAGCTGTATACAGTTAGTATTAATCATTGCTAGGTCACACTAAATCCATTTAATTTGTTTTCCCTCTAAAGGGACCCTTAAAAATTTCCACTGATAGTGCCCCTTGTGCTTTTCTATATTTTTGCCACTGAGTTGCCTGAACTGAATGCTGGACTGCAAGTGCATTATTATTAGCATCATGTAAGAAACTATGTGACACAGTACCTTTTATGTGGTTGATATTTGCATTGGTTATGGAAGAAAGAAAAAAAGGAGTCAATTGCTAATGTGTATTCTTTTTGCTGGTGTAGCAATAGTGCTGACAAAATGCATAACTATAGTCTCAGCATGTTTAAAGATCATGAAATAAGAGCCTGCCTATTCCATCTCTTGGTATAAAGTTCAGTTATATAGTCCCTCTGTTAAACATGTCACTGTATTAAGTTAGCCATCACTTTTAGGCTCATGCACTGCAAGTTTAATTTGTTCTCTTCAAGACTCAAGCCTGAAGAGTCTGTTGTACTTGCCTTAATCCTCATATTCCTTGAGCAGTGTGCTGCAGAGAATACAAGCCTGCTCTGTTTCAGTGCAAGTATGGGCATCTATGATCCCATTAAATTAAAAACAAGGACCTACTTCCTCAAAGGTATATAGATGCTTAATTCCAATTTTTTTCTCCATGCCAACTGGGAATCTAAATATCACTGAGGATTTGGGAGTAGGTGTCCTCCTCACCACACAATAAATAAAAGTGTTAGTCTAGGAGCCATAAGTGCATTCCCCTTGTTGGTCTGTTTTACAGCAAAGTAACTCCTATAGTTAATAGATAATTATATGCCAGAGCTCCCTGTCCTGCTCTTTCTTTCTTTCTTTTTTAATTTGGAACTTCCTGATGCAAATCTGCTTTCCATACAATTATAGGGGTAGGCCCAAACTGACATTATATGCACAAATGGCAGTAATTCTCCATCTTAACATTGACAGATTTTGCTGACAACTGCAAATCGGAAGACACTATTTGTGCAGCCTGGTTCATTCAACTTGTCCAGTGACCCAGAAACATTCCTCTGTAAATTTTCTTGACATTTTACCTGTAGTTCCTGGTCGAAATCTGCAGTATGTGAACTGTAACATTTAATTTGTAAGACATATGAGATCTGTAATGTGTGTAAGATCTTAAATATGGGAAAGATTCCTCTACAAATTGTAACTAACAAGACAACAACCGGGTTGTTGTTATTGAAGTCCTCAGGTACCACCTTCATAGCACCGTACCATAATTGTTTAATTCCAAGGTGAGGTTTTGTTCATCATTCAACATGGGAAAAAAAGCTGGAATTAGGTATCCGACCACTTCAGCTGGAAGCTGTGGAGAGCAGCTATATAGAGAGCCCAGCTTGGCTGGGGACAGTGGCAGTAGCACAAAAGTTCTTCCTTCCCTGCTCAGCACAACTCCCTCTTCCCCTCCCCAGCCTCCATCTCCCCCACTGTCAGGGACAAGACTAGAAGGAGGAACCTGCACATTGCCACAGCTGCTCCTTCCAGTGCAAGATGGGAGCAGGTAAGAAGTAGCTCTGGAGCGAACCCCATACCTGTTGCAGCTGCAAGCCGAACCACTCTAGCTGGGAACTGTGGGGATCAGCTGTACAGGAAGCCCAGCTCAGCTAAGAACAGTGGTGGTGGTGCATAGATTCCTCCTTCCCTGCCAGGTTCCCTGCCCAGCTGCTCCCTTCAGGGTGGGACAAGAGCAGGTCAGGAGTACCTCTGGGCTCCTTCAGTGCCTGTGTCAGCAGGGGACACTGTCAGTATTAGATGGCTTCTCTTGGGGTGGGGGAGGGGATGTAGCAAAACCCCCCGTTTTTTTTCTTTTTTTTGTATTTATTTTAAAATGCATTCCCTCCTCTTCCCCAACCATTTCTGACCTTTTCTCTCCCTCTCTATTCCCTATAGATAAGTCTAAGTGAGCTCAGGCTTAGGATAAGCTTTAAACATTTTTATTTTGGTAGCAAGTTTTTGGTTTTGGATATCCACTGTTTTATATTGTATAATTATTAGGTTTGTATTGATTCTTACTGTTGTATATTGTATTATCATTATCGTATTGATTTTTATTGTTTCATATGGATATTGTATGATTTAGGCCTGTGTTTGTAAGTGAACCAAAGTCATGTCAAGTCTCCATCTTCTGTCCTCTGCCTGGGCATCCCCTGTGTCACAACTGTATGAGTCACGTATCCCTCCCATGTAAATTGGTTCCCAGATGAATGAGTGTGATTGGGAATGATTGAAATACAATCTTAGCAGGCCTCTACTGAATGGCCTGTAATGACTGGGCCATCACCTCGCCTTGATTCATCCAGGAACCACTGCCCTCACCCAGGAACAGAGACAAGACCAGCATCTGAAAGACAAAAGACCCTGCAAAAAAAGCAACTCTCACCATTACAGACACCAGAAACTGCACATCCCTGCATGGAGCACACATGGTCAGTATGCCAGGGACTGACTCTTGCCTGGGCATGCCTTCTGTCACTCAGGTCACACAAGGTCTGCCCCTATAAAAAGGGGCAGTGAAGACAGACCCAGTGGAACACCCTCTCCATCTGGACCAGCACCATGCCATACCACCTATCCACCCAGAAGCCCTGCCGGCAACCCCCCTCTGGACAGCACCTACTGGACAAGGACCCCTTTCCAGCTTGGACAGGTAGATATTACCTGCACACCTCCTCCTACAATTTGGATTTTCTCTCTCTCTCTCTGTCTCTTTCCTCCTGGACTTCAGTGGACTTCAGCCCCTGCTCTAACCCCTGCTGCCAGTGTGTGTGTGTGTGTGTGTGTGTGTGTGTGTGTGTGTGTGTGCGCGCGTGCGTGCGCAAGGGAACCAATAACACATTGTGTCACCATCTCCCCTGTTCAATAAAACCACTGTCATTTGCAACCCCAAGTTGGGTCATGTTTTACTGAATCCCAGTCCCTTCCCTATCTTAAATTCCAAGCTCATTCTCTCTCTCTCTCAGATCCAGGCCCCACCCTCTCTGCTAGTTTCCCGATCTCCTCCCAATTCCATCTCCCATTTTCTGCCACCTGTCAACCTCTCCCTGCTTTCCTGCTGTCCCTGCTGCCTCTTAGCCTTCCCTGCTCCTACTGCCTTTTCCCTGCGACTTTCTGCTGTCTTTCTCTGCTTTCCTGCTGCCCTGCTGCTTTTCCTGTGATTTTCTGCTGTCCCTCTCTCTGTTTTCAGGCTTCCCCCGCACCTTCTGTATTCCTCTCCTCCCCCCCACCCCCCGCAGCTTCCCAGCTCCTCTTAGCTGTCCTACAATTTTCTCCAGCAGCTAGAGCCTTTCTCCAGCTTCCAGCACCTACTGCTGCTCCCTGCAACTTCTCTAGCTGCCCCAGAGCCATCCTCTGGCTCCCCACACCCAGAGCCCCTCTTTAACACACACACTTTCCCTTAGTCCCATTTTCCCCTCTCCCCACCTACCTTTTCAGCTCCCCCTTAGCTCTGGCTCCAGTCCCAGACTCTGGCCAACATGCTTCCCTGTTCTGCAGGCTTTGGGTGTCCTCTTTTAATCAATTATGATCAATTAACCTAAAGTTACTCCCGAGCCTCAGTTCTTTACCCAGGTCCCTCTAGTGTAGCTGTTCTAATCCTGGTCCTGGTGACTTTAATTTCCAGCAACTTTCACTCCCTACACTTCTACTTCCTTACCTTAACTTTTCCCCAGGTATCCCAAGTACACCAAGCACATACATACATACATATCACAATACCCAGTTTAGGAATTCACTTGTGTGTATGTGTAGGTGGGTAGTATGTGTGTAAATTAGTGAACACATATATATATACACATATAAGATATCATAGTGTGTGTGGTATATGAATTAGTAATCCACGTATGCGTATTGGATGTGCAGGTGTTGGTAACTGGTAACTGATTCTGTCTAAATGTGGTGTGTGTAGCATGTATGGGCTTAAACTGGTGATAGGTGTGCCTGAACCTAGACTAGTTATTTTGAACGTGTGCGTATCCGAGGTGCTAGTGTGTGTGTGTGTGTGTGTGTGTGTGTGTGTGTGGCATTATGTGCATGATATACAAATTAGTGATCTGTGTCTAACTTCTGGCGTATGTAGTGTATGTGCTTGAATTGGTGATAGGTATGCATGTGCCTAGGCTGCTTTGAATGTGTATGCGCCTCAGCTGGTCTTGTGCATGTGTATGCACCTAATTGATTTGTATTTGTATATGTGCAATTGTGTTACACACTCCTGTCTAACAGTGCAATATTGAGATCCTGAAAGTTGGCTTGACCCCACAGGGCAACAGGGTTGGGAAGGGAAGGGAACTGGGCAAGGAGCAGGAGCTGGAAGGAAGAACCTGAGCTCCTCCTGTCTCTGGCTGAGCCCTTCTCTGCACAGTTATTCCCTGAAGCATGGGGAAGAAGTGGGCCAAAAGCAGCTGTGGGGCTCCCCCCTGTGCCTGGAGACAGCTACAGGGGAGGAGGCAAGCAGCAGGAGGGCAAGTGGTGGAGAAGACAAGCAGAGGAGAGGCAAGGGACCAGGTGGTAGGAAGGCAGGCACACAGGGAGTAAGTGGCACAGGGGGAAGGTGCTGGAGGGTACAGACATAAGGGGGACAAAGGATGGGGATCAGGATGCCTGCCTGCCATGCTGCTTGCCTCCCCACTGCCTGCCCAGCCCCACCCTGCCCTTGTTTTCCCTACCATTTGCTCCCCTAATGCTGCTTTCCCACCACAGGAATGGGTGGGGACAAGTTTAAGATGACAATTTAAGATGACCTTCCAATAATTAGAGATTCTAGACGTGGAAAACTGCAACAAATGACCATGAGTCAATTCAATTTAAATTAAATGGAAGATTAAACAAAAGTACACCTGTTGCAAGATTCTCAATTTTGAAGGGGCAACTGGACATGAATATGGAGCGTATTCAAATATCTTAATCAAAAATGTAAAAAATCAGAATTTGAGCAAGAAAAAGAAAAAAAATGTATAAGGAAGCATTCCAGACTTAACTGGATGAATAGCCATCTCAAAAGTGATATCAGAAACAGGCAACAAACCAACAAGGAATTAAAAAAAGGACTCTTCAATGAGTTTCTTGCTTCAGTATTCCTAAGTACTGACCAAGAAAATTCCTCCACCTTGAACATAGACAGATGTCCAAAAGGCACCAGACCGCCAAAGGTTAGTGCTTAGTTAAGGAGCACTTGGAAGGGCTGGATGGGTACAAGTCAACAGACCCAGATGACCTCCATCCACGGGTGCTGAAGGAATTGGCCAGTGTCACAGCTGAGCCACTGGCATGGCTGTTTGAGTACTCATGGTGCTCCAGACAGGTCCCTGAGGACTGGAAAAGGGCCAATATGGTGCCCATTTTTAAGAAGGGGAGAAGGAATGAGCCGGGTAATTTTAGGCCAGTCAGTCTTACTTCTATCCTTGGGAAAATACTGGAAAAAATCATCAAAGAGCACATTTGTGAAGGCCCAGGAGAGGAAATGATGCCAAAAGGAAACCAGCATGGGTTCATCACACGTAGATCCTGCCTGACAAACCTTATAGCCTTTTATGACCAGGTGACACACTGCCTTGACACAGGAGCCGAGGCTGATGTCATCTACCTGGATCTTAATAAGGCCTTTGACACAGTTGTGCATTCTATTCTCATACGGAAGCTAGCAGGTTGTGGAGCGGACACCTATGCAGTCAGGTGGGTGGACGGGTCATTCTTGGCCTGGAAGGAGGTGGGCAGTGGGGTCCCACAGGGTTCAATCCTTGGACTGGTGTTATTTAATATCTTCATCAGTGATTTGGATGAGGGTGTGGAGAGCACCCTCTCCAAGCTTGCAGATGATATCAAGTTATGGGGCAAAGTTAACACACTGGAAGGCAGGGAGCAGATACAGGGCAATCTGGACAGGTTGGATCATTGGGCAGAATGAAATAGGATGCACTCAACAAAGGTAAATGTAAGGTACTCTACCTAGGAAGGAGGAATCCCCAGTACACCGATAGGTTGGGGGACGACCTCCTCAGCAACTCAGCGGCTAAGAGGGATCTTGGAGTCATAGTTGACTCCAAGATGAACATGAGCCAGCAGTGTAACGAGGTCATCAACAAGGCCAATCACACCTTGTTGTGCATTAGCAGATGCATGACCAACAGATTGAGGGAGGTGATGCTCCCCATCTATGCGGCATTGGTCAGGCTGCAGCTGGAGTACTGTGTCCAGTTTTGGGTGCCCCACTTCAAGAGGGACACAGAGAATCTGGAGAAGGTTCAGCATGATTAGTGGCCTCTGTAAAAGACCCTACAAGGGGAGGTTGAGGCATCTGGATCTCTTCAGCCTTCACAAGAGACATCTAAGGGGAGACCTTGTAGCCACCTATAAGCTTACCAAGGGAGTACAACAGGGAATTGGAGATGCGCTATTTACCAGAGCGCCCCTAGGAGTAACTAGGAATAATGGGTGCAAACTAGTGGAGAGTAGATTCAGGTTGGACATTAAGAAGAAATTTTTTACAGTAAGGGTGGCCAGGATCTGGACTGGGCTTCCAAGAGAGGTGGTGCTATCACCTAACTTGGAGGTCTTCAAGAGGAGGCTAGATAGTCACCTGGCTGGGGTCATCTGACCTCAGTCTTCTTTCCTGCCAGGGGCAGAGGGTCAGACACGATGATCCTTTGTGGTCCCTTCCAACTCTACAATCTATGAATCTATAATTTAGCTCAAAAAGTAAATTAATATTTTGCTTCCATTTAAAAAATTATAAATATGTGAATATGTGGCAAAGGCACAATGGTTAATGGAAGTAATTTTGTGGAAATGGTAATTAAGACATCTGAAGAGGAAGCAAAATTAAGTCAGGTGGACAAAATAGTCTCCATCCCAGAATTCTCAAAGAATGTCATACAAGACCAGGAGCTTGGTATCAAGCCTAACAACTAAGTAGTGGTACCTATTTTAGGAAGAGGAAGAAAATAAAAACCCTGATCAAGGCTCTTTAATATGGCCTCATCAGTATGCAAGGTTTTGAAATAAAATTAAAAGAAAGAATAATTAGAAACATGTAGGTAAAAGGAAAATTAGATTAAATTCAATATGGTTTACCAAAGGTAGATATGCTATATCAATTTGTATGCTTCTTCATAAGTAATTTTTAGACAAAGAAATGGAGTAGATCTGGACATGGACTCTAGTATTTTTTTTTGGCATGGCTGATATTGATATGATGCCAAAAGGGAAATTATTACTTAAGGTAAATAAAATGTGAATTAGTACAAGAACTGTAAGGTGAGAAAGAAACAGTAAAAGGAGTATAACAATAATGTTGAAAGAAGTATTGGGCATGAGAGGTTATTAGAGAATTTCTTTGAGGATCAGTATTGGGACCAATTTTATTTAATATATGAAATACTTATGGTGGCACAAAAAGTAGGAGTATGCTAATGAAACATTTGGGAGGCATTATTATATAGAGGAGGATCAGACTATCATACCAGAAGAACTGAATGATCTTGAGGACTACTAAAATAGAAATGGGATGAAATTCAGTAGCTTATAATACAAGGTCATATATTTTACAAGAACATAATTTTTACTATAACTGGGAACATGAGCTAAAAGTGACAGAGGAGAAAAATCTGGGTTTATTAGTCACTTAAGCTCAGATCCATAAAATATTTAAGGACCCTACTCCTACTTAGGCCCTAAATATGTTTATGTATCTAGACCTAACTAAATATGAGTTATCCTGGGTTTCCTGGTTCTGAAAAAGGCAAATGTGTAACTTACACATTTTTTTCACTACATATGGGAAAGTATTAATGTACAAGGTACTAGTACAATCCCCTTTGGAGTAATGTATACAATTATGGTTACCCATAGTCAAGAAAGACTAAGTCTGAGAAAGGTCTCAGAGAAATGAAGTCTTTCTTATGTAAGGTAACTCAAATCTTGGCTTGTTTAGCCTAGCAAAATGATGTTGGCAAGGAGATATGATTACTGTCTATTACAATATGAAGGCAGTAAACACTAGAGAGCAAAATGAACTATTTAAGCTAAAGGATAATAATGGCACAGGAATCAATAGTATGAACAGGCCAAGAAATTAGGAGAAAGGTTCTAACCATCAAAGAGGTTCTGGAATAGCTTTACAATCAGATTAGTGGAGGCACAATAAATCTAACTTGCTTTAAGATGGGGTTTTGTCAGTGTCCAAAGGAGTTTACACGATGTGGTTGCCTTTGATAGGAGGTGATTGGACACAATGACACATGAGATTCCTTTTCAGTCCTGTATAACTATATGGTAGATTTCCCATCAGTGAGAAGTATAAGGGGAGGAAGTAATATGTCAGGGGCAAAGCAGGGCAAGAATCTACTACACCCCATTCAAAACTAGCACAAAGTCCTATAGGAGCTTGCATTAGTGGTCTGAGTAAATCCATCTCCCCTCGCATCTTTAATTTGCATTCAGGATGGGTAATGGAGAATAAGGGATTTAGACCCAGGTATCTGTGAAACAGACACACCCAGGCCATGTGAAACAGAGAAAGTGTATAACTGCATCTGGAAGTAATCACTTTTGTTGGGAAGGAAGAAAAAGGAGTGAAGAAGAGAATTAGATCTCAAGTCAACGGAGAGAAAGAAACTTTGTCAAACAATGGAGGCATGACTTCATTGCCTAAGGCAGTGGCTTACAACTTTCACTGGACCATGGGTAATAACACTAAGCAAGTAAGTATTTGCAGACAACATCATACCTTGTGCTTCCTGAAAACCTGTAGAAACACACACATGGAAAATTTCCTCTGGCCTTGAGCAACATCAGAAGTTGCTCATCAGAAGTTTTTGCAGGCAACATGATGCCTGTGAGCCACACTTGGGAACCACTTCTCTATTCATTAATAGCACAACCACCACAGAGATAGTCCTAATATAATATTTCCTTTCTAGGCATATTCCTTCTAATCCCATACCTTAGGTTGGAGTCTCACTCCAATGCATCGCACGTACTTATCGATATCTAAGTAGACTTAAATATGCTAGTGTTTATCTGTACTAAACTGCTACAGTGGTGTGAATAGGTGACAAACAAAAATTTAACTGGAGGTCTTGTAGATAATAACATTAAATTTTACCACTGAGCTAACAAGCTAAAGCTCTGTAATTCAGATCCTCTGTGTATTTGGCACAGAAAGGCACCTGTAACACACAAAATCTCTAGGAGATTACAAATATAGGAATAAATTGGCAAAACCAAGCACCTATGTTTTGTTTACAGATAAACATAAATTGTAACCAAGCATAAACTTGGTTAGAGATACACAAAGGGCATGTTTACATGTGCGCATTTACTGTGCAGAAACCAAAATTACTATGCAATACAGGCACATATCTACACATCATGCAGGTATCAAATTTACACCCAATTAGTTACTGCACAGTAATGCACATGTAGATATACTACTGCGCAGTAACCCAGGGGGCCTCCCTGCAGGTTCTGCCTAGCCACTAGGGGGCCAGCCAGAGCCCAGCCCCAGGGTTGGCCCCCTCTGCTACTGCTGGCCTGGGCTGCTCTCTGCCAGCCCTCAGCCATAGGGTATAAAACCAAAGAGCCATTTCTTGCCTTGGGACACACACCACAGGCAGTCAGCAGGTGCTACTCTTTGTCCAGGAGCCCAGCAGGCCCCATGTGCCCCCTGGACAGCCCACAGACTGGGTGTGCCTGGGCTGCCCCCCTCCCAAGCTGCTCTCTGGACACAGATGAATACAGCACTGGACTGCAGCTGGCTGCATCCCTTGCCCAGCCCTGAGATGCCGCCAGAGCTGCTGGCCCTACTGGCTGTCCCCCAGGGCCAGCACCTGCTGCCTACTGCTGCTCACCCCACACCTCTGTCTCTTTGCAGGACCATGGTGAAGTCCCTCAGCTCTGCGGCTGTGACTCCCTAGTCATGCCCCTGTCAGGGGTGCTGCTGCCTGCCCATTAGGACTGGTATCACAGGGCCAGCTGCACAGGGGCCTAGTCAGCTGGCACAGGGCAATATGTCATCCACCTCTCCCACATCCAGCCCCGGCCCCACCCACTTGTTTCTGCCCATCTGCAGCCCCAGGGGCGCAAATTCGACCTGGAAGGAGATGCACGCCCTTGTGGTGTTGTGGGGCAAGGAGGAAGTCCTGAGACAGTTCTCTCAGAGTAGGTACTTGAATGTCCACATTTATGAGGCCCTAAGAGCCAGGATATGTGGGTGGGCACAGCAGTGCCATGTGAAGGCCAAGCCCTGCAGGCCTAGTAGGTGGCCATGACTAGCCACAACTACGGGTCTGGTGGGGCCCCCAGGACCACGCCCTTCATGCGGGAGCTGACCCACATTTTGATGCCCTGGAAGCCCATGCAGGTGCCCCACCTTGCCATCTCCAGTGACCCATCACTGAGGGAGAGGACCTCGGGCCTTCAGTGCTCCACCATCAGCCAGTTCCTCCTCAGTGGCCAGAGACAGAGATGTGTAGCACTGCAACACATCAGCAGCCCTCCAGGCAGCAAAAGATGCGGGGCAGGCCGGGCTTGTCACCCATGCTGTTGTAGCTCAGGGTCCCAAACAAGGAGTGCAGGGGTGCCCGGGGCACCAGCCAGATTAGCAGCAGCAGGATGTAGTGCCTGGGGCATCCCTCCACCTGCACAAACAGCTCATCACACACTGGCCACAGCACGTGCAGAAGGGGCACATCTGAGGTGCAGCAATGGCGCAGCAGGGGGGTGGCCCCAAGGCATCTCCCTAGAAAGGTCCCCACTGAACAGAGTTGGGGTATAGTCAGCCCTTTGCCCCAGCTGTCTGGGAGCCCTGCACTCCCCAAGCCTGGGTTCCAGGGGCTGGGCTACAGCACAGCCGAGCGGTAAGCCTACAGGGGCAGAGAGGGGGATCAGCAGGGGCTAGAGCTGCAGCAGCAGGTGCTGCCAGCAGCCTGGCCTGGCCTAACCTGGGAAGGGGGCAGGGAAGGCAGGTGGCCTGTGCCAGCCCCCGAGGAGCAAGCAGGGATGGGTGGCTCAGGCAGCACTCACCTGGGCCCAGGCCTGCCCAGCCAGCTTAGCATGGTCCCTGGGCACCCACCCACTGCTGTCTTCCAATCTGAGGCCAGGCAGCGCAGGGCCCCTGGAACAGAGCACCTTATCTTTCAAATGTTGCAAACTCTGACAAAAGCTTTCTGTTTCTTGCTTTTGCAGGGCCTACATCTGGATGTGGGGGAGAGGGGTGCCCACAGGACCACTGCTGCAGGGTCCCTGCCACCTGTCATATTGAATGAAATAGTTTGAATGTTTGTAATGGTTGCCCATTAGCCAGTTTCAGGAAGAAGACAAGATTTATCTCCTTATCTAGGTCATTGTTTTGGACTACGTGTGGAAGATCCAGACTTTGCTTAAAGTTTTAACTCTTGAATTTTATCTTTAGAAGTCTTTTACAAAGAGAGCAAATATCCTGAATTCCGAGAGATCAAACCCTAAGGCCTTTTAACCAGATTGGTAAGAAAAGGGCATTTGCAGTGATATGGAAGTCTCCCCAAGAGTAATTTAAAATGCTCAACAAAGGCAAAAGAATCTGTTGAGTAAGATCCGAGCCTAAATTTCGGGGTAATGACAGGTTGAGTAGGAGGAGCCCACTGACGGCAGCTCACTCAATAAAAACTGTAACTTACTGTCCCAATTTGGAGGTGACTATACTTGCAGAACAACGAAGGAAGAATCGCAAGTGTAGGCCGGATCAGACTGATCACCTGAACCACCCTCTCCGTGAACACGAATCTCTTAGTTCACGCTGAAGCTGCAGAGCGCCCGAAATGGACTGAAAGAAGGGGACTTAGTCCTATCAGTATTGAGGCCAGCCCATTGAATCGCATTGCTGAGGCGAGCCCATTAAATTGTACTACTGAGGAATGAAACCATATTTAGGTATTTGGCTTCTCGGAATTCTAGGATTGTAAGTATATTATGAAAAATAATAGTATTGATTCAAATCTAACTTTTAGTTGTAATTGTAGTTGTTTTTGTAATACTAATTCTTATAGCATTGTTTGCGAAGGAAGTGCATTCGGAGCGTTGTTTCTGATATATGTAGTTATTGTGTTCTTAATGTTTGTGGTATTTCTTAAAGCTAAGCAGTGTTATATGCGTAGCAAAGAATTTTAAAATAAAATTGTGTTGTATGAATTAAGTGTGTAATCATTGT
>NW_005841847.1:689093-703018 GCF_000455745.1 Alligator sinensis | reverse complement strand
CCATTGAATCGCATTGCTGAGGCGAGCCCATTAAATTGTACTACTGAGGAATGAAACCATATTTAGGTATTTGGCTTCTCGGAATTCTAGGATTGTAAGTATATTATGAAAAATAATAGTATTGATTCAAATCTAACTTTTAGTTGTAATTGTAGTTGTTTTTGTAACACTAATTCTTATAGCATTGTTTGTGAAGGAAGTGCATTCGGAGCATTGTTTCTGATATATGTAATTATTGTGTTCTTAATGTTTGTGGTATTTCTTAAAGCTAAGCAGTGTTATATGCGTAGCAAAGAATTTTAAAATAAAATTGTGTTGTATGAATTAAGTGTGTAATCATTGTGAAATCGTGCAATCAATACTCCCCCAGCCAGTGCATCAAAACGAATCAGTAAATTGTGTGGGATTTTCTCTATTCCATAACCCACTAGAGACACCAGCCACCACTGGAGCCACCCAGAGATGCTACCCAGTGGAGCTGCCACCCACCACTGCAGCACCACTGGCACTCCCAGGACTGGACCCACCTGCTCAAGCAGCTAATGGGAACAGTGAAGGGCTGGGTGGTAGACCAGTTGGCATGGTGGGTGGAGGACCTCACCTGGGAGGAGGTGCAGCTGCAGGCACACACCAAGCATGGGGCTGAGCTGGCAGCCCTGGAGCTGGGGCATATGGAGCTGCTAGAGGCTGTGCCCATGCCCCCCTCCCCACCATGCCTCACCCCTTACCCTGGCCCCCAATGGCCCCTGGGTCCCTCCCTTTGCCCTGCAGCCAGTTCCTGGCAGTGCCCTGGAGTAGGTGCTGCAGCACCTGCTGGTCACAGGCATCTCTGAATTCCATCATGCCCCTGGATCTGCAGAACTGCTTGTGGCTGTGGTGCTGGCCACCTGCCAGCAGACTCTCCACCCTGAGTGGCCTCACCCCTAAGCCCCACACAGCTGGACTTGGGGATAGATTCCAAGACATGGGCATAAGCTAATAGACGGTAAATTCAGGCTACATACATGAAATAAATTTATAGATTCATAAACATTAGGGGCTGGAAGGGACCTTGCGAGATCATTGAGTCCAGGTCCCCTGCCAGGTGGCAGGAAGTCTGCTGGGATCAAATGATCCCAGCAAGATAAATATCTAGATGCCTTCTGAATGAGTCTAGGAGTAGGTGCTTGCATCACCTCTGGGGGGAATCTGTTCCAGACCCTGGACATGGACTGTAAAGAAGTGTTTTCTTATGTCCAGTCTAATTCAGCCTTCCAGGAGTTTGTGGCCATTAAACCTTGTTATCCCTTATGGAGCCCTGGTGAAAAACTGTTTTCCCAAGTCCTGATGTACCCCCTTATATATTTGTAGGCTGCCACCAAATACCCCCTGAGCCTTCTCTTCTCCAGGATGAAGAGTCCCAAATCCCTCAGCCTCTCCTCGTAAGGCTTGCCCTCTTGGCCTTTGATCATATGGGTGGCTCTCCTTTGGACTCTCTTTAGCTCATACACGTACCTCCTGAAGTGGGGGGCCCAAAACTGGATGCAGTACTCCAGCTGCAGTCTCACTAAGGCTGAGTAAAATGGGAAGATGATGTCCCTGGTTTTGTTTGAGATGCATCAGTGGATACATGCCAGCGTTTGGTTTGCTTTGTCGGCCATGGCATCACACTGGTGGCTCATGTACATCTTGTGGCCAATCAAGACCCCCAACTCTCTTTCGGTCATGGTACTAGAAAGCGTAGCAGTGCTGAGCCTCTAAGTATGCTGCTGGTTCTTCCTCCCAAGGAAGCACCCTGCACTTCTCTACATTGAAGGCCATCAGGTTTTCGTCTGTCCACCTTGTGAGTGTGTTCAGGTTGGCCTGTATCCCCAGCCTATCTTCCAGTGCAGGGGCGGGCAATTATTTTGGGTGGAGGGCCACTTACCCAGTTTTGGCAGGCTGTTGAGGGCCCCATGGGTAGCCCCGCCCCGTGACAGGTGCCCTACCCCTTGACAGATGCCCCGTCCCCTGGTCACCATCTTGGAACCAATGTCCCAGGACTGGTGGGGCTCAAAGCAGGGCACAGGCTGGCACGGGTCTGTGGAGCTGGCCTGGGCTGAGCTGCACCAGCAGGGAGGGAGGAGGTGGCCCGGCTCCATAGAACCCCTGCCAGCTGGGACCCCGCACTCCTGCCAACCTGCTCTGTGCCCCACTGGCACTGGCCCCAGGACACTGGTGCAGGCCCCGTGCTCCCGCTGGCTCCCTGCCTGCTCACACCCAGTGCCCCCCAGCTCTGTGGTACAGGTGGGGGGCAGAGCACAGCCCAGGGGCTCGCCAGCAGGGAAGAAGCTGGTGCTGAGTGTGGGGAAGAGTGGCCCCTTGCCTGCCCCATGGCCAGCACCCCACGCTGCAGCTGCTCACAGCCTGAGCCAGGCTGTCTGGAGCAGGCACAGGCAGCCCCAGGCCAGCTGCAAGCAGCTGCGCTGGCCATGGAACAGGTGAGGGGCCACTTTTCCCCATGCTCAGCACCAGCTTGTAACCCACACCACTGCCAGCCTGGCAGTGGGGCTGGGTTACAAGGTGGTGCTGAGTGCAGGGTGGGGAGAAAGCAGCTGCTCCCTGCCCCATGCCCGGTGCCCTGCACTGCAGCTGCTCGCAGCCTACCTGGGGCTGCCTGTGCCCGCTCCAGACTGCCCCGCACAGGCTGCGATCAGCTGCTGCAGGGAGCGCTGGCCATGGGGTGGGCAAGGAGCCTCTTTTCTCTGCACAGGGAAGGAGCCCACGGAAAAGCTGAGCGCAGGGGGGAAGTGGTCCCTCCCCCGCCCCACGGCCGGTGCCCCACGCTGCAGATGCTAACAGCCCACATGGAATTGTCTGGAGTGGGCATAGGCAGCTCCAAGCCGGCTGCAACCAACTGCAGCGTGGGGCACCAGGCGTGGGGTGGGGAGGGTCCGCTTCCCCCCTCCCCATGTTCCTTCCCTGCCCAGGGTCCTCCCCACTTACCTGAGCTTCCCAGGCCAGGGCAGCCATTTGCTCCCAGCAAAAAAACCCGGCTGGGGCTTCCAGCTGGGGGGCGGGGCCAGGTGGGCACCACTGTTGTGGGAGCCCGCTCGGCTTCCCCTGGGTCTTACTGCCCTTGGTTCCTATCATTTTTGACAGGAACCAAGGGCAGAGAAATATTAATTTTCTACATTTTTTTTAGGGGCCTTGTGGGCCAGATAGAATGGCCTCACAGGCTGCATCCAACCCGCAGGCCGTATTTTCCCCACCCCTGTTCCAGTGTGACTGCCTTCCCCCATAGTTCAGTGTCATCTGCATACTTTGCCAGTCTGCATCTGATGCCCAAATCCAGATCATTAATGAAGATGTTGAAGAGTACTGGCCTGAGTACTGAGCCCTGAGGGACACCACTGGTCACCTTGCAGCATGTCGATTCACTCCCATCAACTAGTACCCTTTGGGTCCGACCCCAGAGCCAGTTTCCCAGCCACTGGACCATGAGATGGTCGAGGCCACAGCTCACCAGCTAAACCATGAGGACATCATGGGAGACTAACTCAAAGGCTTTCTTGAAATCCAGATAAATGACCAAGGGATATATGACCCTTGTCCAAGTAATGCATCACCTGGTCATAGAAGAAGATGAGGTAGGTCAGGCAAGACCTGCCAGTAACAAAGCCATATTGGCTGGCATTCAAAAGGTTGCCTCCTGTTAGCCTGTTGCTGATGTATCCCTCAATGATTTTCTCCAAGATCTTTCGAGGGGTGGATGTCAGACGGATTGGCCGGTAATTCTCTGGAACTTCCTTTCTTCTTTTTTTTGAAGATTGGGACCACAGTGGCTCTTTTCCAGTCTTCCAGAACCTCTCTTCAGTGCCACAGATTTTCAAATATCTTCACCATAGCATAAGCTATGATGTCCACCAGCTCCTTCAAGACTCTTGGGTGCATTCTGTGGACCATGAGATGGTCGAGGCCACAGCTCACCAGCTAAACCATGAGGACATCATGGGAGACTAACTCAAAGGCTTTCTTGAAATCCAGATAAATGACCAAGGGATATATGACCCTTGTCCAAGTAATGCATCACCTGGTCATAGAAGAAGATGAGGTAGGTCAGGCAAGACCTGCCAGTAACAAAGCCATATTGGCTGGCATTCAAAAGGTTGCCTCCTGTTAGCCTGTTGCTGATGTATCCCTCAATGATTTTCTCCAAGATCTTTCGAGGGGTGGATGTCAGACGGATTGGCCGGTAATTCTCTGGAACTTCCTTTCTTCTTTTTTTTGAAGATTGGGACCACAGTGGCTCTTTTCCAGTCTTCCAGAACCTCTCTTCAGTGCCACAGATTTTCAAATATCTTCACCATAGCATAAGCTATGATGTCCACCAGCTCCTTCAAGACTCTTGGGTGCATTCTGTCTGGGCCTGCAGACTTATGGATGTCTAGCCTCTTGAAGTGTTCTCTGTATGGGTCACAGGAATCTGGAACACACAAAATGGTCACTCTCCACTAGTGCGCCCAGTCCAGAGTTTCTGAACGTGCACACATTGTGCACACTGACTGCCCAGCTGGCGCTCACATGTGAATGCACCCTGGTGGTCCACCACCACCTGGAGAACCACAGAGCGGAACCTGTACCTGCAGTAGTAGGGCTTGTCTGCACAGGATGAGCAGGTTATGGGGATGTGAATCTTGTCTAGGGTCCCAATGAACTGGAGGAGGCCCAATGCCCAGAACCCTGCAGCCACCACCTGGGGGTCGCAGATGCAGAGGACTGTGTCTGTCAGCATGTCCTGGAGGATGCCACACACCCCCAGGATGGCCTCCCCACTGGTGGCCTTGCCCACCCCAAACAAGTGCCTCACATACTGCAGGCTAGCAGGCCTGGCCAGCTTCACTATGGTCAGGGCCAGGTGCATGGCCATGTCCTGCTGCTCCAGTTGGGGCCAGAGGTGGTGCAACAGGTCCTTAAATGTTACCTGGGTCATCCAGAACATGTCCAGCCACTGGTCATCATCCCATTCATGCAGAAGAGCATGCTGCCATCAATCCCAGCAGGCACAGCATGCCCACCAGCAGTGGAGCTCCTAAGACAGCAGAGCAATGGTGAGGCTAACAGGGGTGTCCTGGAGGCCATGGTCAGTGTGGCTAGCAGAAGCAACTGTGCAGTGGCAGGAGCAATGGATGGCCATATACCTCTCATCCAGCAGGTGGTCAGAACGGGTGGAGAAGCTGGGTGGTGCCAGGTAACCATGTGCCAGGTGGTGGTAGTGGCAGTGGATGAGGAGCACAGCCGCGGCAGTTCTGAGGTGCAGGAGAGCCTATCCATTGGTGCCAGGTTCAGAAACAGGGTCAGCCACAGCTAAGAGACGCAGCTGAGGCACAAAGAGAGCTGGCATATGCATGTTGTGCTTCTCCCATGCTGCTCCTCTGACACAGGAAGTGCCTGCTCAGAGGTCACAGTGCAGAAAGTGATCTTTGAAGATGGCTGCCAAGTGCTGGCAGCTGCCTCTGGCCTCAGCATAGCTGCCAAGAGCTGGCAGCCATGTGGCCAGAGGCTGGAGTTCCCCCAGTGACCACAGGGGCACATAGCCAGCTGCTCTGACCTAGGACTAAATTTAGTCCCAGGTTCCCTGCTAGTGCAGATGCCAGCCTATTCTTGCTTACTGAGCAATAGGCCTGTGTGAAACACCATCATTTTATTTCAACGTCCATTTCACCATTTTGAATGGACAGTATTTTGTTTCGTTGTTTTATTTCAAAGCACTTTCTCATTTCGTTTAGTCAAAACTCTTTCACTGTTTCAATGCATTTCGATGTTTCACCCACAGGCTATAATGGGGAACCATGAAAATGCCTAAACCTTTGTTATTTCTTGCCTAATTTGGATGAAAATGCAGGGATGATAGCCCCTTCTGAGGGCATGAATCCTGCCACATTTCAAGGAGATAGGTGCAGAAGTTTCTGGGAAACTGCACCTCAAACTGTTCAAAACATAACTCCTGACACTTGCTGGCAAGGGCAGCCCCCTCTCATCTAGCCTGCAGATCTGGGGGCTCACACCCCCGTGAGGAGTCTAGCACAAACTGGCAGCCCTCCCAGGGGTGCGAATCCCCAGATCTGTGCCCCAGATGAGAGGAGACTGACTCTGCCACCTGGAACCTATGCTAGGTGTGGGCTGCACCCAGGCGGTAGCACGCATCCCCTCATCCAGCACACAGATCCAGGGGCTTGCACCCCTTGGGAGGAGTCTGGCACAGCCCAGCAGCCCTCCCAGGAGTGCGAGCCCCCAGATCTGTGCACCAGATGAGAGGAGGCTCAGGCTGCTGCTGCCACCTGGGATAGGCAGCAGCAGCAGCTATCTCCAGTGCTGGGCGCAGCCCAAGCTCAGCACCAGTCCCAGGCGGAACAGGTAGCCTCCTTTCATCCAGGATGCAGATTTAAGGAGGGCTGCCGGGATGTGCCAGACTCCTCCTGAGGGTGCGAGCCCCTGGATTTGCATGTCGGTTGAGAGGAGACTGCTGCCGCCTGGGACCGGCACTGAAGCCAAGTAAGCCCGGCTTTGAAACTTTCAAAACATTTTGAGTGCCCTTGTTTCATCTTGAAGCTGTTTCAAAGCCTTTTGTTTTGTTTCAATTTCACTGTTTCGATCTCGAAATGTATCGAAACAGCTTTGGAACAAAACACCCAGTAAAATTTTGTACAATTCTGCTGCACAGTAACTTACTGTACTGGCATAAATGCACATGTAGACACACCCAAAAATTACAAATTGCAATTCTTAAATATAAATAATAAATTCAATTTTTATTCCTAGATAATTTAGGGAACAAATGCTTTTGTTGGATTTATTACTTCCGATCAACATTTTGGCCACCTCAACCCAGGAAGATGGTTCAGATATGTTAAAACTGAATGCTGTTTAAATATTCAAAGGCTCTGATGACAAGTGCAATTGCATTAAAAAATAATTAAAAGCAAAGCTTCTTTCTATAACAAAAGATCTTTTCACATATTCTTAGTCTTCCTGCTCCATGTACTTAAACTTCCTTTGAGCAAGCTTCAACCTTTATATATCAATTTCAAAGTGCAACAAGAGCAAAGTAGGCCATAAGCCACATGTGTAACAGAGTGGGGAAAGGAAAGCACAATAACAAACAGTAGCTGAACAACAGGTTAACAGCTTCTCATAGCTGCACTATACCCTCCACTTTCCAGCTCAAAAGGAATATTTACCTAACCTCCCATTAACTCTACTGTTTTAAAATACCTCTACAGTGATAAACCATTTTCTGAAATGAGTCTCCTTTGACTCTGGGCATCTCTTGTATTGACATTATACAGATATGTTCTACATCAGTACATATGATGACTGCATCAGACTGGAATGCTTCATTTGAACATGTGTCATATTTGTCTCAAATGTCCTGATTTGCATTTAGTTTTGTGGGATCAAACCATAATGTAAATAGATGTGATATCATTTTATATTGCTATAACAAATTTTATATAGCAAATTATATTCTTGTTACATATAACATAGAGCCTATTTTGTTGGATCGGAATTATTCAATAAAACTAAGTAACTTGAATCAGAAGTATTTGTATTATGCCAATAGGATTTACCAATTTAAAGTAAAATTCAGTCTGGCATAATTAAGTCTCCAATTACATTGGTTTCAAGTGGAATTGTACCTATTTTTCCTCACACTGAATTTGGATCAAAGACACAAAAAGCTTCCCTTGCTATATAGGATCTTGAAGAATGACTCTATTTTTAATGTATGGTCTCCATTGAAATACATATTATCATACATTTCGAGTGTATACTGCAGTACTATAAACAAGATAAAGTACATAAGATAACTCCTTGCCACCTGCTTCTTACAAATCATAAACAAAACAGTCTGGTGACAATTCTGCTGGATTGGGTTAGGCAGAGGCCACATTCTATGTCTATGCATTTTTAGAAATAATAAATGTTATATCAAGATGACATAAGATGCATAGGTATAAGTAACTGTGGAAAAGATCCAATAGCTAACTATTTGGATTGAGAGAGATACTTCCTTGCAGCATCTTGACAAATGGGCAGTATACATCCACTGTCATAAGAGAACGACTATTATAAATTCAATATCACAGAAATACTACCGCAGTCAATAATTATCTGATAACATGCCCAAAGGACATAACTACCTCAAGTCATTAGCTGACTTGTGAGCATATATATCAGACATTAAAACATCTGGGCTAAGTATAGACAGTCAAAAATCCCATGGCTGAATTGTTTCAGTATTCACAGGTTAGCCTAAGCTATGTAGATTGAA
Organism: Alligator sinensis; assembly: GCF_000455745.1. Classification (NCBI taxonomy): domain Eukaryota; kingdom Metazoa; phylum Chordata; order Crocodylia; family Alligatoridae; genus Alligator; species Alligator sinensis. The sequence goes on along the minus strand of NW_005841847.1, from coordinate 694,725 downwards.
CCAATAAGCAAGTGAAGAGACATTAACTTTTGAAGAAATTCAGCCACATGCCTGCAGTGGCTCAAGCCAGAAGCTGTGGGGGGCAGGGGGTGCTATGGCATGTCTCCCTGCTAGGCTAGAGAAACAGCTTAGGCTAAGACTAGCCTGCCCAACTTGCAAGGGTGGGGTTTGTGGGGGAGGTGCAAAACATCCTGGGATGATGGGGAACTGTGAGTTAACTTGAATTCAGAGGGGATCTGGGACAGAAGTTCAATAAACTGATTTAACCTAAATCAGTTAAGTCCATCCAGATTTACCTTAAACAGGTTTGGGCCATTTTGAAAGCGGCTTATGTGCACTGAACTTGTGTTACATTACAGATTTGAACCAGTTTCTGATCACTTATACTGGTTTATGTGTCATTTTTGTCCCTAGCCCTCTAGTCTGTCTAATTTAGAAAAAAATCCTTTATCTGGTTCCAATTTTTTCCAGAAGAATTATTTGATTGCTGAACTATCTGCAGAAGGTGACTAGGACACAGGTTCAAGCATGGTCCAAATCAATGTTTCTCAAACTTTTTAGACATAAGGCCCACCTTGTTAGACTTAAGACTCCCCTCAGAAAATGATACCTCTTTGTTTTCACTCATTCATGGACTACAGAAAAGTAACAGAGTGGTTTTCCTGTAGCAAAGAACTCAAAAAGACACATCAGGCTGTTTTTAATACTACAGATTCCTATTGGAACTCTCTGGGTGCAAACCGAAATGCAGGTCCGAGCTGTAACTCAGAACATTTTCTGCAAAGCGTTCTGAGTTACAGCATTACCCTAGACCAAACAGAAGTTCACTATTGGTTCCAAGGGGGAGAGGAATCTAGTTGCAGATTGGGAGCTTACAGCAAGGTTCCCATAGCAATGGCCATGGCTCTCTGCCAGTGCTTGTTATTTTCAGAACAAGTAGAGGGAGCTTGTTCTTGAGGTTCCCCAGCTGGTGTTGAAGGGTAGGATGGGTGGATTGAAGCCCCCCACTCCCCTGGGGGAGGTCTCCAATACACCCACCAACCCTCCGGGAAGACTGAAAAAACCCCAAAACTTAACTCCTTCTACTCCCTTTCCCTCCTCCCCTCTGTGTTTACATTATGAATCACATTTACACAGCTATGGCACGCTGCTTGAGAATCCCTAGCCTAAATTAAGTCATTAAAATATCCGAACTTATATTTGTAAGGGGGTGTTTTGGTTTTTTTTTTCTTTTTTGGGGGGGAGGGGTTAAAATATTCACCCATTTTGAGGAAGTGCCATCATCTGTGGGAATACAATGTCTTTGACCAAACTGTGATACTACCTGGATCCTGTAGGATCCATCACAGTTTAGGAATTTTGCAAGCAGCAAAGACAACCTGTAATGATAATCACTATTTCCATGAAATAAAGGCCAGTCCATTCTGATAAAGATATTACAAATGTCGTCCTACTTTTGCTAACAGTATGGCATTCTTCTGATAGCCAATTTGGTAATCCACTCAGAAGCTAAGCTGAGTTGGACAAGGTACAACTCAAGATACAATTTCTATGTTTTGCTTTTTGCCCTACCTTCCTATTCACTGCTGAGCCAAACTGAAGGTGTTGGTGATTAGCTACAAAGACTGTTGTGGGTTAAGATAAATCTCTCCCTTTAGGTACTGTCACTATATCTAAGCCTTATGAAGGGAAATTCTAGGGAAAACCCTCCTTTGAAATGAAAATGTTTCTATAGTTGAAGTCCCTGTTTTTGGAATTCTCTGTCCATGACTGTTCACCAGAGTAGTAGTCTATTGAGTTTGACAGGTGGATTACCATTAGACCTTTTACTTTTTATCATCATTTTATGCAGTTAATATACCTTAGCTTTGAAAATATATGCTAGGTTACTATGGAAACAAGTACATTTATAAAGGTAACTTAACACTGTCTCTCTCAGTCAAACCATATAATGTATGATGCTCTTTCATCTACCTAGGTGGCATCAGGTGGACAAACACATTTGGATATAATATATATGGATAAAAGTGGCCAGATTTGTTGTTCTCATTTTGAATTTTTTTAAAAATCAGGAAAAAAAACCCAAAACATTTACTGAGTGTCTGTAACAGATTCAAAATACCAAATATCATCAAGAAAGTAACACTTCTGAAAAACAGATAGCAGTAAAAGGTTTAACACCAACAAACTGTACTAGGAAAAGAGTATATTTGGAACGTACTTTGCCATCTTGATTTGTCTAGGAAAATACTTGCGGTTTCTTCCCATTAGGTTGAACTTTCAGATTCCTTTTCTGTTTCATGGGATTTGACTAGTAAAATGATTCTGCCTGTCTAGCAGAAACAGGTTTATAGTAACTACTGTAAAGCTTTAAATATGTTTGTCAACAATAAAAAGAACAATCTTTGTGTTGTTGCTGGGGAGCAAATGGCACTAAGTAGCTCCCTATTTGCTTGAGGCTTATGTTTCATATCAACTACTTGACTTTATAACATAAGTCTCTTATATCATGTTTAACTAAGTACTCTGGTAAAAGCATGCTGCATGAGAATGTTATTCATTTTAAACAATCGCTTAAAGATCTAGTGCTGAATTATGTAATATAAAGTACGGCAATGCTGATACAGCTGAAGTCATGGAAGGGTAACCTCATGATTATAAACTTATATTATTAGAAAATATATTCCACAAAAAAAAAAAAAAGAATAGAAGCAACAAGCCCAGAGAGATCAAATACTCTATTAAGAAACTGGGTGTATATTTTTATTCTTTACCATTTAACCCTTGAAAAAGAAAATGGGACATAGCATGATATTTTTAAAGTTATTTAAGCCTATTTAGAATAATATCATATATATCTATATCTATCTATCTATACACCTATACATATATGATTTACCTTTTTCACTTTTAATTTCCATCTTCTATAAAGCCACATGTTTCTAATGGCATTGCCACAGGTAGTAAAATAATACAGAGGAGTCTGAAAATGTATAGAAGAGTATGATGGTCATTTTCTTGTCCTGTGTTTGTACCATACCTAGCACAATGAGATTCAGGATCTCAACTACAGTGCCAAAGTCACACTAATATGAAATGGTAGTTCCAATCATGCCGCTCTTTGCTTCAAGACACTGCAATGATCCAAGAAGCTGAGACTTTGTGGGTGTTCAGTAGAGAAGAAAAGAAGAGAAGCTGGGAAAATAAATAATAAATATTAGCAGGGAGATGGTTAGCCATGTTAGCCTGATGACAGGGAGAATGCACAGCAGGGAAGCACCTAGTCCTATAGGTAGTATGTTAATCTGTTTGACCATATCTGAGCAAGTTTCTTGTGAAGATTGATTGCAGTCCATTTCTTTCAGCTGAGCAGGTGCCACCCTGCCCTACTTTCTGACTAGCAGAGAGGAGCTGTTAGAGGTTGCAAGTAAAAGAGCAATCAAAAAGTCAGATTGTGTTTGTCTTCAAACTCCTTTCCATACACTAACCGGGTGGTACTTTCCTACATAATAAACTAGCTAATTTCATTCCTGAAGTTGTCAGTAAAAGCTATGCTCAGAGCTAAAGAAACAGAACAGTTCCATAGAACAATAAAAAGTAAGATCAATTCAACTTTGTGTATGGTGTGCGTATATACGTATTTAATTTATAGGTGTATACAATGTATGTGTATGTACATGCATGTAGATATACTGTTATACTGAGAGTACACTCACAAAACATAAAAAATGTAACAAATATGTAGGTACAGAACTACCAGTCTCATGCTCCATAGTGTTGGCTTTACTGTTAGGGACTTACCAAATGTGCAGTTGAACAATTTTCATGGAAACTGAATTTAAGCAGGCTCCGCAAAAAAAGGCAGACTCTACAATTTTGCAGGGGCACTGCAAAAAAGTAACAACAATATTATATTAATAACAAAAAAACTTACTGGCAAGCAGAGAAAAGGGTGGGAAGCACTGAAGTCTTGGAGCACAGGGAGAAAGGAGGAAAAGGGGGAAAGGGAAGGGGGAGGATTGGGGATGGCCCAAAACCATGGCTTAATTACTGTGATTAAACCCAGGGAAGCTATTAATCCATGCTTAATAACACATGGATTAATGGGTTTCCCAGGCTTAATCAGGGTAATTTAAACCTGGTTTCAGGCCATGTGGTAATCTAGAGGGAGAGGCAGGACTGCCAGGGTGCCTTGGCCAATCAGAGGTAGGTGGGGGGGGGGTGCGTGTGTGTGCGTAGGTGGGGGAACCTGGGGGGGAACTGCCATGCTCAGCCCACGAAAATGTCCACCGGCCCCAGGATCTGCCTGCAAAATTGGGTGACTGCCTCTTCAAATTTGGTAGACCCCTAGTTATAATATCTCTGTCACATAAAAGAGTCAAATTCTTTAGGTAAAATCCTAAATATGGTCCTATTCTATTGAGATACTTCAAGGAGAAATATTTAGTAAAATATGGCAATTTCAGCTACCTATCAGATTTACCATACCTTTAATTTAACATTTATGTTTGAATTTGAATATTAGTTAAATAAGTTGAAGATTAGGTTTTGCTTTAGCTTCTTTTTCACAAACTGAAATAGGCATTTTGTTTTCTTTTCCTCCATCTTGCAAAGAAAGTCAATTTTCCCACATATGATTCACTGTTTAATATGTTTAATATTAACTTCATGTCTTGTTGACATTTTGTGCTCTATCTAAAAACAGAATTTGTTAAACTACTTTCCATATTACAGAATTGTATGCAATACCTATATAATATCTTAAGAAATCTTCAATGAAAGTGAATTCGCAGGCCTGTGCTACCCCAAAGACTGTTGTTAAGGAACGTACTGAAGAATGCTCTGCTTCTTATTTTTGTTATACTTAAAACTTAATCCCAAAAATCCTTGTGTGATGCGCATGAGGATGGTAAAGTTATTTTTATCTAGTGCAAATCTGATTTGCAACTACATGGGAATACAAGTAAAGCTAAGCATCAGGCATAAACCCCTTCATTGCACGAAAATGAATCTCAGGCCTCTGGTACTCCCTTCATTACTCTCAAGAGTATTAGGTAAAAAATGAGCAGGTTGAAGAAAAAAAAGAGGCAAGGTTTTGTAGGAATGTGTTTGAAAACTTGGCAGGCAAAGAAGGCTCCTCTGTTTCTGCAGCCTTTTTTGGAATTAACTCATAAATGACCATGAAATAACGCTAGAGTACTGTCCGGTTTCACTGCACTCCACACTATTTACCTTCACGCTTCTACCATGTAGGATTGAACCCTAAGGACGTGTCCAGATGAGCACGCATGTGCCTCTTGCCCCATCTCAAACCCCTTTGGGGTGGGGCAAGAGGCATGTGCAGGAACGAACAAATGTTCCCCGCGCTGCAAACTTGCAGGGGTCTAAAAAAAATGAAACAAAAAAAAGCGGGGCAGGGCAGGGCGCGGTCCCAGACCATGCCCTGAGTCCACTGGAGGCTGGGTCCTCCAGGGAGACACTCTGGCTGCCAAAGTGTCTCCATGGTTGGCCCCTTGCCCTGGTACTAAAACACATGGCCGGGCAGGCCACGTGTTCAGCACTAGGGCTCCAGTGATGATGACTAAGGGGTCGGGGGGGCTGGAGGAGGACGGAGGGGAACATGCGGGGGGAC
>NW_005841847.1:688236-689062 GCF_000455745.1 Alligator sinensis | reverse complement strand
CCCCCCGCCCCCCGATTCCTGCCCAACCCCTCCCCCTGCTAGCCCCCCTGACCTCTCCGATCCTTGCCCAGCTGGGTCCTGCCACCCTTAGGGCCCCTCTGCCACCCAGCCAAGCTGGGCCCAGGGTGGCAGGACCCAGTGCGGCACATGGGGACCGTGTGCCGCATGGGGCTGGAGACCTCCACCCTGGGACTGGAGGTCCTGCCAGCCCTGGGTCCCTGAGCGTCATGCCAGGTCCTGCTGCCCTGGGCCTGGCCCGGTCGGGTGGCAGAAGGGCCCAGAGGGTGGCAGGACCCGGGTAGGCCCAGCGTGCAAGGCCCATGTGCTGCGCTGGGTCCTGCTGCCCTAGACCCGACCTGGCCAGGTGGCAAAGGGACACCAGGGTCGGCAGGACCCAGCTGGGCCTGGCATGCGGTCCCCACGCACCGCACCGAGTCCTGCCACCAAGGGCGGCAGGTCCTGACACCAAGGGCACAGCCCAGCCCAGCAGGAGAAAGGCCCCAGGACTGGGCTGGGTCCGGCCTGTGGTCCCCATGTGCTGTGCCGGGCCCACCACGGCTGGGCGGCAGACAGTCCCCAGGGCCGGCAGGACCCAACTGGGCCTGGTGTGTGGTTCCCACGTGCTGCACCGAGTCTTGCCACCATGGCTCAGAGCACCCCACTCCCACTGCTGCTGCTAAAGGTAAGCTATGGACCCTGGGTAGGGGGGGGACTGGGGCCCTCCAGGGTGCCTGGGACCCTGGGCGGGGGGGGCTGTGGCCCTCCAGGGTGCCTGGGACCCTGGGCAGCTGGGCTGGGGCCCTCTAAGGTGGGGTTGGGACCCTGG
>NW_005841847.1:674367-688117 GCF_000455745.1 Alligator sinensis | reverse complement strand
TATTTCTCGTTTCATGTTCTAGTTACATAACAGTGACCACATGAGATGCTATTGCCTCCAGGGTACCTGGGACCCTGGGCAGGGGGGCTGGGGCCCTGTGAGGGATAGGGACTGTAGCCCTCCAGGGGGGAGCTAGGGCCCTGGGGGGGCGCATTCCATGTGCTGTGGGGGGGGCCCACCCTGGGGGGGGGCCAGGGAACCCACCCCTCCTGAGCAGCCCCCCCACACCCACAGTCCCCCAGCAATCGCCCACACCTACCCACATACCAACTCACATCCCTCCACACACACCCACCTGCCTTCCCCCATACCCCTTCCCACCCCCTTCCTGCAAACACCACATTCCCCCATCACACACCCAACATGTGTGAAGAAAACCTAAAGCGCACATCAACACATATAGGTATTTAGAATTTATTTTTATCGTGATCATAGAGACACTGGTAGGCTTCCACATTGCTTTAACATTGTAAATATACCAATAAAGCATTGCCCAACTGATTGCTGTCTCTCTCTCTCCTCAGGGGGGGGTGTGTGTGTGTGTGTGTGTGTGTGTCCTTTTGTGTTAATTGTGGAGAAACATGGATTTGGGGGTATTTTTAAAAATGGATTTGAGATGCTGCTGCAGCAGTCCAGCTGGCACAAGGGGTAGCATCCCCAGGTACCAAGTGGCCAAGCCCCAGAAGCTCCGGAGAGTGAGTAGTCCTGAGCTTCTTGCCAGGACAGCTTTTTGTATAGATGGGACCAGGACAGGGCAGCTTTTTATACTGCTGGGAACAGCACAGGTGCTGGCCCCAGGCCCTAGCTCCTCTGGCTGCCGATCCGGGAGGAACCAGGCAGCGTTATTTTGCCCCAAGTGGCACAATGTGCTCCGCAACAAAGTGCATGTCCGAGCACGTGTGCTGAGGCAAAAAGCCCTGACTCAAATTTGCACCGCTACTATTTAAGCTGCTGCAAGTGCACGTCCTTGCATGTGTGGACGCGTCCTAAGAGGTGAGGAAAAGGAAGAATTTGCAATCTTCTAAGAGACTGTTCAATAGCTTTGACTTATTATTTGTATCTTCAGATCTTACTTAGCACACCAAAAGTGCAACTAGTCTATAGAATAGAGTTGCCGTTTCAAAGTATAAGAAATGCTTTATGTTTTTTAATCCAAATAGCCTTGTATTACATTCTATTACTAAAAATAAAAGTTCACTTGTTCATACTATTGATAAAATATCCATGTGTAAGCTGATGAGCAGTGAACAGAAAGAAGTGGTTCTGGGATAAGCAGCTCAGGTGTGGGACTGCCTTGACTGCCTTAAAGAGGTTTTTCTCTGTGCTGATGACCAGGAATCCGGGTTTTCCATTTCACACGGAAAAACAGAAAAAAACACAGATTTCCCCTTTTTATCAGAGCAAACACAGAGTTCTCCTTTTAGCAGAGAAACTTGTGGATTCCCTGAGTTTGCAAACAGCTCTGCAGGCTGGCTGAGCTCCAGCCTGCAAAAGCTGTTTGCAAACAGGGTGGGAACCCCCAACCCTGCCCAGAGGGGGCAGGGCCTGAGGCTCTGACTGAGCCACAACTCCACTCGACTCAGCTCAGCCTCACTCTTCTCCTGGAGCCTGAGTTAAATGGGACTTGCAGGGGGCTGGGGGCCCTTCTGGCAGGGGTGGGGGGGAGCCAGGAGCTGGCCCTGCCAGAACCCCAGCAGGCAGCAGCAGTGGGGGAGCCAGCTCCATGCCACTTCTGCTGCATGTGCCTGCTCTTGGGGGCAGGGAGCTGCAGACTTGGGTCCCTGGCCCCATAGCCCTATCAGCTGGGGTCCCCCACTGGCAGGACTGGGGGGCAGGGGCTGTGGGTGGTGAGAAGACATGAGTAGGGTGGCGGGGCTGTTGGGGGACAGTGAGGGGCACCAGCAGGGCTGGGGGTGCTGCAGGGGACTTTTAATTTTAGTTATGGATTTGGAGGGTTTTGTCAGAGAATTTGCAATTTTTTGTTGGAGAATTTGTCATTTTTTAAAAGAGAAAACCAGGATCCCTGCTGATGACTTGGAGTGGTTGATTGCTGCTAGTGTTTGCCTAGTGCCTGTTGTGTATTTGGGGCCCATGCTCCCCCCCTCCTGTATTATTGCTTTCCCCCCACTTCCTTTTTTCCCCTTATCTTTTTTCCTCCTCTCTCTCTCTTTGTTCTTCTATTTTCTTCCCCCTTGGAGTGACTGAGTGACAGGGCTTGCTCTGGCTGGAGCTAATTTAGGTATTCAGGGGTGGAGTTAGGATAGGCAGCCTTACAAAGAGGCAGCCCCTAGCAAACCGTGGGAGCAGTGAAGAGACGGCAGCAAACAGAGGAGCTTGCCTACAGTGGTCATGGCAGAAGGGAGCCACAGTGCAAGAGAATCTGTGTGCATGTGTATATGGGTGAGAATGTAATACAAGTGCAAGAGAATCTATCTGGTGTGCATGCTTGGCCTGCAGGTTGTTGTGGTGTTTCCCCCCCCCTCCACCTCCCCTCCCCCCACCCCACTTTTTTATTGTTTTTACAGCACAGATGTGCTCCAGGGAGCACAGGAAGCATAAATGGAAACTGGGTCAGCTGTTGTGACCTGTGTGGGATGTGGCATGTTTGTGTTCCTCCCAGAGGGTCAGGAGCACTTCAAGTGTAAGTAGGTGTCTGCCTGGAGGAGAAGGTTCACAGATTGGCAGCACAGATATTCATGCTGCATTGCAACCAGACAAGAGTTATGAGAGGCCGGTACTGGACAGGCCAAAGGGCAATGAAAAGAAGTGGCAGCATGTGACTACTTGAAGGAGGGCACCCAGAATTGAAGAAGATTGGACTGAAGTCAGCAACTGCTATCAAGCACTCTGCAGTGGGACTGCAGAGGAAGAGGCAAAGGAGAGAACAAGCAGGCAGAGGAGGCAGCAGCTGAGAGTGCAAGGCCCCAAGGTCAGGGGCTCCAGGACCACTGCACCATGAAGGAAGAAAAGAGTGGTGGTGGTTAGTGACTCCCTTCTTCAGGGAACAGAGGCACCAAGTTGTCATCCAGGTTTGGGGACCAAGGAAGTGTGCTGCCTATCTGGAGCCTGAATTCAGGATGTCACAGAGTGTCTGCCAAAGCTCATTCATCCTTAGGTCCACTACCCTTTACTGCTTGTCCATGTAGGCTCGAAAAAGACTTCCAGGAATGACACTGAACAAATCAGAGGTGACTACACAGCTCCTGGAAGAAGGATTAAGAAGCTTGGAGCACAAGTGGTATTCTCATTGATTCTTCTTCTGGGAGGCAGGGGCCCAGGCAGAGACTGCTGTATACCGGAAATGAATGCATGGCTGGAAGTGGTGTCAACGTGAAGGCTTCAACTTCTTTGATAAAGGATGGATGTGCTTGAATGGAGGGGAAGAGCATCTTTGGGTGTCATGTGGCCAACCTAGTAAGGAGGGCTTTAAACTAGGTTCCATGGGGGATGGTGATCAAAACCTTCCAGCACCAGAGCACACAGTCAACTCTGGGGAAGGGACAGAGAGCTACAGGATTGCACTAACTGGCACAAAAGGGAAGCAAGGAGATCAAAATGCAAAATATGTCCAATGTATGTATACAAATGTAAGAAGTATGGGGAATGAACAAGGTGAGCTGGAAGCTGCAGCCTGTGAAAAAAACCATGATCTGATTGGCATCACCAAGACCTGGAGGGATAACTCTTATGACTGGAATGTGTACATCAAGGATTATAGTCTGTTTCAGAAGGACAAGGTTGGGAGAAAAATTAGTGGGGTTACCTCGTATGTCAAAAATACATATATTTGTTCCCTGGTTCAGGAAAAAGGTGACAGCAAAGCAGAAAGCATTTGTGTGAAGATACAATGTGAAAGACCTGGCACCAATATAATGGTGGGGATTTAGTATAAGACAGTTAATCAGGAAGACGAGATGAATGAGACACTCTTCAAGCAGGTGACAAATCTATCTGAAAGTGACAAAGTGGTAGTGATGGGAAATCTCAATTTTTGAGATGTCTGCTGTCAGAACAATGGAGCCAAACAAAAAATATGAAGTCAGTTCCTAGATTATGTGGAGGACAATTTTTTCTTCCAGAAAGTGGAGGATACCACTAGAAGATAGTCTACCTTGGATCTTAACATGACCAACAAGGAAAAACTGGTGGGGGTTGTGAAGGGGATGGGTAACTTGGGAGGAAGCAATCACTATACAACAGAATTCCAGCTTCTGAGAGGGAAAGCATGAGGACAGCAAAATTAGGATGCTAGATTTTAAAAAGGTGGATTTCATCCAATTTAAGGAGCTAATAGACATGGTGTCATGAGAGGTTAAATTGAAGGCCAAGGGTGCCCAGGAGGGCTGGAAGCTTCTAAGAGGCCCAATTCTGGAAGCCCAACAAGAAACAGTCCTGACAACAGAAGCCCAAGAATGGCAAGATACCAATCTGGCTACAAAGGAGCTTCTAAAATGCCTCAGATGCAAAAGGAAAGCATACAGTGGAAGAATGGGCAGATCACAAATGAAGTATGCTAGGAAATAGCATGAACCTGAAGAGAAAAAAAATCAGAAAGGCAAAGATAAAGAACAAGCTGCATCTGGCAAAGGAGTTTAAGGACAAGATGAAGTTCTATAAATATGCTGACCAGAGAAGAAGGACCAAGGAAGCTGTGAATTCTTTGTTAACAAGCCAGGGGCAATTCATAACCAAAGATACAAAGAAGGTGGAACTACTCAACAGCTACTTTGCCTGTCTTCCCTCCAAAAAATATGATGACAGACACCTAATAGGTATTATCTGAATAAGGAAGGGGGCAAGATGAGGGAGGAAATAACAAAAAGAGACTGCCAGAGAGATTTTGTTGAGTCTGAATGGAGTTAAGTCAGCAGGGCTAGATGAGCTTCATCCCAGGGTCCTGAAGAAACTAGCAGAGGGGATCTTGGAGTTCTTGGCAATGATCTTCATGAAGTTTTGGGAGATGGGCCAGGTACCAGAGGACTAGAAAAGGGCCAGTGTAATGCCCCTCTTTAAAAAAGGCAAGGAGGAGAACCCAGGGAACTATAGACTGGTTAGCTTCATTTCAATACCTGGGAAGTTACTGGAGTCTACCCTAAGGAAGGCCATTTGCAAGCATCTAGAAGAGGAAAGATTGGTTGCAAGCAGTCAGCAAGGATTTACGAAAAACAAATTGCATGAAACAAACCTGATTTTCTTCAACGCGGTGCATATAGTGTATCTGGACTTTATCAAAGGCTTCTGACAAGGTCCCAGATGACTTCTCCTAAACAAACTGGAGAAAAATGGGCTAGATAAAAGTACTACAAGGTGGATAGAGAACAGGCTCAGACACAAGCAAAGGGTAATTATTAATGGGTCCATGACAGAATGGCAGAAGGTTTTTAGTAGAGTCCCACAGGGATCTGTCCTCAGCCCAGTGCTGTTTAATATGTTTATTAACGATTTGGATGCTGGAATTAAAAAGTTTCTTGAGCAAGTTTGCAGACAATATGAAACTGGGAAGGACTGTGAACATGTTGGAGCATGCAAGCACAATTCAGAAGGATCTCAACAGACTGGAAAGCTGGGCTAGAGCTAAAAGGATGAAGTTCAAAGTGAATAAATGCAAGGTGCTACACCTCAGAAGGAATAATCAAAAACACAAATACAAAATGGGGGACACCTGGCTGGATGGCATCTCTATGGAAAAGGACTTGGGAGTTCTGATAGACCACAAACTCAATATAGGTCTGCAGTGTGATGCAGCCACACAAAAGGTGAATGTGGTTCTGGGATGCATCCATCAAAGCATTAGGTGCAAGACCCAGGATGTGATAGTACACACTGGTTAGGCTTCATCTGGAGTACTGTGTGCAGTTCTGGGCTCCACATTTTAAAAAGGACATGGAAAAGTTAGAAGGGATCCAGAGGCAAGCAACAAAGATGATCAAGGCTTGGAAGGCAAGTCATATGAGAAGAGGCTGATGGAGCTAGGTAAGTTCAGCTTGTGGAAAAGGCACTTAAGAGGGGACATGATAGCAGTCTTCAAATACTTGAAGGGCTGCCATAAAGAAGAGAGAAAGCACCATTGTTGTCTCTTTGCAAAGAGGAGGATGCAGAGCAATGACGTGAAGTTACAGCAAAGCAGGTTTAGGTTGGATATCTGGGAAAATTGTTCACTGTTAGAATAGTGAGGCAGTGGAACAGACTGACTGGAAAGTTGTGAAGAGGATGGACAGCTACTGGTCAGGGATGATCTAGACGTAGCTATGCCTTTCTTCTACCATGGGTATTTCCAATGTTTCTAGGCTTTATTGCTTGCTCCCACCACCCCTCCCTGCTTTCTTTTCTGTTATATGTATCAGGGTGTTTTTAAGCCTCTCCAAAGCATTTGGTGTTGGCTATAGCTAAGGCTAGTGACTTCAGCTGGGGTGTGCTGATTCTCTTGCTGGGAGCAAAGTCAGAGGCTCCTGGTTAGAGGGTTTTGCCCCTCTGCTCAGGGTCAGACTGATCACCATATTCAGGATCAGGCCAGAATTTTACCCTATGGTCAGATTGATACAGGCTGTGGGGGGTTCTGTATTCCTCTGCAGCAAGGGTTATGGCCCTCTCCTGGGGTTCTCTTAAGCATATACTGACAAAATTTTATAGAAGCAGAACGTTGGCTGCTGTGGTTTCACTGCTTTACCTATGGCTAGTTAAGGTGTTAGGTCTATGTTGTGTCAGGGTTCAAGGTAGTCTTACGTAGAGCTTAGGTTATGGTTTTATGGAATGGTTTGGATAGGGATGGTCCTGCCTCAGGCAGAGGATTGGACTACATGACCTCTGGAGGTCCCTCCCAGCCCCACTAATGTATGATATTATGGCTGCATCTGCCTGAGCACAGATGTTTGTTTCCCTGGGAACAAGCAGCAGTGGCACACGTGCTGCTACTTGTCCCTGGGCAACACCCATGACATGTGCACGCTGGTGTCTGGCGGTTCCCCCAAGTGGAGTAGAGGAGGCTGAGACCATCAACTGTGCCTGGGGTCCTGGGGCCTCCTGGGGCTGCAGCCATGGCAGGAAACATGATCAGCAGCCGGAGCATGGCTCTGGCTGGCCAGGCTCCAGTTTTGGGCAGTGTGTGCTGCTGCCACATGCGCCCCGCTTTTTTTCACATTGGATTTTTTTTACCCCAATATCTCCTAGGGTGAAACCCCCTTGGCCCCAGCTGCAAGGTAGCAGTGTGGGGAATGCCTGCATGTGCAGTGTGGTGCCACACGTGGGTCTGCAAAACCACATACCACATGTCCGCACTCATCTGGACATGACCTATGACTCTCTATAGCATGTACACTATGTTAGGTAACCACAGAAATATTTTTAAAGTTTGGGAAGGAAGTGCTGTGTTTTAGATATGAATTTTTCCTTTAAAATGTCATATTTTGGGGGTAACCTTTGCAGAAAGAAGTATTGGAATTATAAAATAAACACATTTGAAGGATAATGTACATCTCTATGAAAGAAGATGCCCTGAAGTTTATATATCTTGCTGGCCCTCTAATTGATCATTTATATTAGATATTACTAGACCAGAGGTACCAAAACTTTTTCTTATTGCATACCCTCCTCCAGATTTACCAGCTGCTTGCGTACCCCTACCAGCATATGGTTTATATTTTAACCCTATGAATGCTAATTATTATTATAATAAAAATTAAAATCCACCATTACACAATTTCTCCCACATACCCCCCAGAGATGTCTTGCTTACCCTCAGGGGTACACATAACACAAATTGGGAACCTCAGTACTAGACAACTGTAAAAATATATGAAAGAAAATATATGAAACTGAAATGAAATTTTTATTCTGTTTTTATTTTTTTTAATTGCAACTTTAAATACTCTGTGGAAAATAAATGGGCTTTTCATTTCTAATTGGAAAGGAATTTGTTAAATTGAATATTCTTCTATACCATTATCAGTCTATTAAATGTAGTATACATTTGTGATGGACCCAAATTAGCAAATCTATGTGTAGAAATTATGGCTACTGCTCACACATACCGCATCATTTGGCCCACATTTAAGAAAACAGCTGTGAGGCTGAGTGTCTAGAGCAGGACCCAAGTCCCTGCTCCCATAATCCTGCCAGTTGGGGGCCCCCTCCAGCAGGGCTGGGAGGATTGTGGGGGGAAGTGAGGGGCAGGAGAAGAGCCAGGGGGCTGTGGGGAGGGAGTGAGGGGCACCAATAGGGTCAGGAGGGCTGTAGGAGCGGGGGCTCTCATTTTAATCATGGATTTGGGGGGGTTTAATCAGAGAATTTACGGTTTTTTATCAGAGAATTTGTAGGTTTTTTAGCAGGGAAAACCAGCATCCTTGCTAATCATACACGAATATATAGACAAGGCTATATTCAGCAGCAGGTGGCTACAGGCATGGGCAACTGGTGCCTCCTGAATCGGGGGGGAGGGGGGCACTTGCCCCCCCGAGAAACCAGTCAGTGACTGGGGGGAGTCCCCCACAGCCGATCTTGCCAATGCAGAATTGCCAGTGGGAAACCCCCACCCCCTGGTCAGTGCAATCGGCCACAGGAGGATCACAGGGATTGCTTCTCCGGGCACCCCCACTCCCCAGCCGGCACTCTCAGGGGAGGCACCAGTGCTCTCACCTGCCTCCCCTGCCCATCACCTAAGCAGGGAATGCTGCTATCAGGGGGTGCAACAGTGCTCTCAGGGGGTACACATGCAGCCCCTACACATTGCCATTGGCTACAGGTGACATTATAAAGGTACTATATTGAACTGAAATAATAGTGGTTGAAATGCAACAAAACAAAAAAACTCATGTGCTAAGTACAAGAATGTGCACATTCTAAGAAAAAGAAAGATCCATTTCTACAAAATTTAAGTGATTTGATTGTATGATACTTAATAATTTACCTAAATCTTACTTTGTGATAGATAATCTAATATTTTAAATAAGCACCTATAACAGCTGAAAAATGTGTCTAAGGTGCTTGCTGAATGCTGTGAGGATTAGAATTGTGTCTAAGGTGCTTGCTGAATGCTGTGTGAGGATTAGACCCGGTGTTTCTTGTTTGTTTATGTATGGAGCTGCATAGAGGCCTTGTATGTAATGAGGCCTAGTAAATTCAGCAAGACCTTGTAGAAGTAGTAGTAAGCCTTGTGGCACAGTTAAAATTAACTTTATCAGAAAAATGCAAAGGCTTGTACTGCTATTGGCCAGTCTTAAGGAAAGTCTGTAGTGGGAGAATCTGAACGGCTGTAAGTTATCAGCACATCTCAAAAGTTATAAATTCATAGATTCATAGACATTAGGGCTGGAAGGGACCTCGGAAGATCATCGAGTCCAGCCCCCTGCCCAAAGGGCAGGAAGTCAGCTGGGGTCATAGGATCCCAGCAAGATAAGCATCCAGTTTGCTCTTGAAAGTGTTCAATGTAGGTGCTTGAACCACCTCCGGTGGCAGGCTGTTCCAGACCTTGGGGGCTCGGACTGTAAAGAAGTTCTTCCTTATCTCCAGCCTGAAACGGTCTTGCAGTAGTTTATGACCGTTCAACCTAGTCGTCATCCCTTGGGGCGCTCTGGTGAACAAACGTTCCCCCAGATACTGGTGGTCACCCCTGATAAACTTATAGGTGGCCATCAGATCACCTCTGAGCCTGCGCTTTTCCAGGCTAAAGAGCCCCAGGGCTCTCAGCCTGTCATCATAGGGTCTGCTTCCCTGACCTCTGATCATGCGCGTGGCTCTTCTCTGGACTCTCTCAAGCTTCTCCACATCCTTTTTGAATTGTGGAGCCCAAAACTGGATGCAGTACTCCAGCTGCGGCCTCACCAAGGCCAAGTACAAGGGGAGAATGACGTCTGGGGATTTGCTTAAGAAGCATCTATGGATGCAAGCCAGCGTTTTGGCTAGCACATTTGGAAATCATTAGAAGCTGCAGCGGTGTGAGAGAAACTACTGATTTAAAATTAGCTGCTGACCTGGATTCGGTAGGCCAGTGGATCTCGAGAAGCCTACAGACTGAATACCAGGGTCCTTCCCAGTACCCCTCGGACAGCACTGATTGGGGACGCCTGACTTCGCTGAGCTTTGTAGAAGAGGAACTTGTCATATATCAGGCATCGGAGGGGGACTGCCGATAGACTGCCGACACAAATTATCGTCTGACATTGTTGCCTTATTATATTACGTGTAGTTGTGTGTTTGTTAAGTCAATAAACCTTTCTTACCTTTTTACCCCCAACCACCCTCTCAATCCCGAACCCTCCACTGGTGGCTGGGACAGCACCTACTTTAAAAGGCCAGTATTGATTTAAAGAAAATGCTAGAGGTGAGGGCTAATTTGTTGTCCAACAAAGATTCTTCATATAAAGGCAAGGTTAAGATATTCCTACCCTTCATCAATCAGGAAGTCCCCAACAAAGCCTAAGTACAAACTCTACCCTAAAACAGTTCCTTAAATTTTCTTGAGGTATTTTCAGTATTTTATTTCTAGTCACTTTTGAAGAAAACCATTAAAACAAATCATGCTAGTACAATGATAAAATGTCAGTGAGCACAACAGAAGTTATATAACCATAAATCAGTTAATGGAAAACCTGACTAGCCTCTAGAAAACTGCTACACTGATTTACAAATGCATTCAGCTTCTGGATTCTGCAGTTCTAGATATAAATTAACAGAATTATACCAAATATAGTATCTCACAAAACAAATCTTCTGAAGGTAAATATCATAAAGTTAGCTCAAGTGTCACATTTAGTCGCTTTTCAAAGAAGAGACCTAAACGCATTAGCTCTGGAAAAAAAAATCGACACTGCAGTGTGCTTTTTAATTTTTATGTGAATATTAATTGTGTCATGGCACAAACTGTATAATAAAAAATAGCTAAAACATTTCTTCTACATAAAAAAATTGAAGTTCCTATCTTGAAAGAACTTTTCCTTTAAACCGTGTTTGAGCTACAAAATAGGGAGCAGGGCCCTGTTAAAGTTTTCTGGGTCTCTGTAAATCATATAAAAGAAATGCGCTGAAGAGACATCCTTGATTATTTTTTAAAGTGCTATTCATGATCAATGGATTCAGAAGTGTGCTTGGTCTTTCTATTATACTTCACCTGGCAGCCTCTGAATCCTAAATTGAAAGATTTCTTTACCAATAGTACAAGATGATAACTCAAGACACACTAATCAAAGCTTTTGTTTCTGAAGTATAAAGGATTTGAAGTTAAAAAGGGAGCTTCAGTGAATTCTTATGGACCATAGTGGGATTGTGTGGTAGAATTCCTTCACAGAAGGAGAAAAGAAAAAACAAAGTATTAGTTCTATGCTGATGTTACAGTGCTTCTTCATTATGACAACACTGGCTTCATAACAGCATAAATCAAACTTAAAGAGAATATGACTTTAGAAGGTACAACTTTATAACATAAAACAGATGTTTTATTTTGCTAGTATAAACGTAATATTGCTATCACAGTACAGGACAAAGTAGTTCCTGAATTACTGAAGGCAAACAATTAGAAAGTCACTTTTTCCAGAACAAAAATCTTTCTTGCTTCATTTCTTAGAACAAAATCAGTATTTTAGGAACTGAAAAGACCTGTAGTATCAAAAGATCAAGGCTAGACCTTGCATGCAAAATTCTACTTGGAAAAAAAGGGGGAGGGGGGGATGACAAGATACTAAGCGTGCATATAAAAGTTCAAATCAGCCTGTTGAAGTTCAACTGGTTGAAGTTAAACTGGTTGATTTGCAAACAGCTTAACCTGCATATAAGTGCAAAGGGATGTCTGCATGCTCTGCAGACAGCCTGCAGTAGTAAAAGCAACCAGCCAGGGGGAACGAAAGTATGTATCCCAGCATGCTTTACAGGCTCTTCTGTCTGCTGGGATACAGGTGAAAGAGGCACAAGGCACAAGTCAGAGCCAACTGGCTGGCGCTCAAAGGACTTCACGTACCCCACTCCCCAAAATGCCTCTTCCCCTCCCTCAGCTCCATCAGCCCACTCCTTACCCTGTGGCACCAGCTGTCAGATGTAGAGAATATCTTCACTCTTGCTCCCTAGCCTATCAGGTAGGATCCATAGGGGAGCATCTGGAGTACCATGAACAAGCGGCAGAGACAGACTGGTCAGTGTGCATGCAGAGGAGTGGGAATTGGTCGTGTCTTCAGTCCTCATGGAGGATGGAAGCAAGAAGTGTCCTTCTAGGAGCATGGGTTTAGAGTCCCCAGCTGGCATAGGTGTGGAATCCCAGTAGCTTGGGGGTGGGATGGGCGGGGCCAGGAAGAGGGGGTAGGTGTGATCAGAGATAAACGAACAAGGAGTGGGGGAGGAGGGATGGTGGGGATTGGGAACAGGGGGTAAAGGAAGGGACGGGGGAGCCAGAAAGAGGGCACGTAGCGGGTGGAGAATCAAAGTCTCTAGAAACAGGAAGTGAGGGGGGAAGGGGTCCCTCCCGCACCAGGACCTGACACTTCCCCCCAGAAGATCAAGGCCTGGCCCCTGCAGGCCAGGACACATCCTTCTGGGGGGCAATGTCAGGTCCTGGTGGGGGCAGGATCCCTGCAGAGTGAGGAGCGGGGAGATCGATTTGCCAGACCCTTCCCTTTCCTTCCCCCAAACTGCAAGATCTGCTGTCCCTGTATCCAGGCAGGGTCCATAGAGAGGGGTAGAGGGAGAAGAGGGAATCAGGCAGGGCCATAAGGAGCGGGGTCCCCGATGGGGACCACAGGGGTGGGTGCAGGCCATGTCCAGTCAGGGAAAAGGAGGGATCAGGGGTCTCCAGGAAGGCAGGGGTAGGGAAAAGGAGATATATCTGCTAGCACGTCTCCTTTTTCCACAAGCTAAGCCTGCCTATTTCCTTCAACCTCTCTTCCTATGGTTTGCCATCCAAGCCCACTCATTTTTGTCACCTGTCTCTGAACCCCAACTCCTCCATGCTTTTTTTCAAATGCAGAGCCCAAAAGTTTTGGACTTCAAAAATGTAAATTTCAACAAGCTCCAGTCACTAGTACGGAAAGCACTGCAGGACCAGGCAGAGAAGGCAAAATGAGTACATGACGAGCGGTCATTCCTTAAAGACATGATCCTTGAAGCACAAAGGAAGTCCATTCCCATGTGGAGGAAAGGTAGCAAAAGGGCTGGGAAGCTCTCTTGGCTAAGCAGAGAAATCATGGTCCTCTTAAGAAAGAAAAAAGAGACATACGGACAATGGAAGTTTGGGACAGGCCCCACAGAGGACTATACAACAATGGCCTGCACTTGTAGGGACCAGATTAGAAAAGCTAAGGTGACAACTGAACTAAAATTAGCAACAGGAATCAAGGACAACAAGATATCCTTCTTTAGGTACATAGGGAAAAGGAGGAAAACAAATGGGAGTGTAGGGCCACTGCTCAACAACTCAGGACAACTGGTTACTGGCACTCAGGAGAAAACTGAATTCCTGAATGACTGCTTTCACTTTGGTCTTTCACTGGGCCCAGGGGAAAAATCACACTAGATAGAGTACAGAATGAGGAGGGTAGAAATGACCGTTTTTCCTACTACTGTCGTAGAACTGGTGTGTGATTAATTAAATCACACCCAGGGAGAGAGAGAGGAGGTGGGGTACTCACCTGTCCCCCTCCAGTAGGGCAGGGTCCCCCAAATCCCGGGCAGGGCCCCCTTATTGCCCTAAGAGCAGCTTCCTCGACGGCAGGCCCACTGCGCATGCGCGCAGTTTAAAAGGGCCCGCCGACCGGGAAAAAAGCCCAGTTAGGCT
>NW_005841847.1:668150-669200 GCF_000455745.1 Alligator sinensis | reverse complement strand
GGGGGGCTGGACTCGATGATCTTCCGAGGTCCCTTCCAGCCCTGATGTCTATGAAATCTATGAAATCTATGAAACAAAAAAAATTATCAGAGCGCTGAAGGAGCTGGCCAAAGGCATAGTGGAACCCATGGCAAAACTCTTCCAAAACTTGTGGAGCTCCAGAGAGGTCCCTGAGGACTGGAAGAGGGCCAATGTTGTGAGAAGGGAGGACTCAGGTAACTATAAGCCAATTAGCCTAAATTCCATCTCAGGGAAAATCCTGGAAAAGTTCATTAAGGCGTCTATGTGCGATAGGCTTGCAGAAGGTAGTATTCTGAGGGACAGCCAGCATGGCTTCATCGTGGGCAGGTCTCATCTTACCTGATCATAAAAGGGGATGAGGTTGGTAAGTCACCACCTGGATAAGAGAGGAGGTTGACATTGTATACTTTGACTTCCAAAAAGCTTTTGATCTGGTATCCCATGATGTTCTCACAAGAAAATTGGACGATTGTGGGCTTAACTGCAATACAGTTAAGTGGATAGGAAGCTGGCTATGCGGTAGGACCCAGAGAGTCCTAATGAACTGTGTGTCATTTTGGCGAGAAGTGGCCAGTGGTGTCCCGCAGAGGTCAGTACTTGGTCCAGTACTATTCAACATAGATTACAAATATTTCATAGACATTAGGGCTGGAAGGGATCTTGGGAGATCATCAGGTCCAGCCCCCCCTGCCAAGGGGCAGGAAGTCAGCTGGGGTCAGATGACCACAGCAAGATAAATAACCAAACACAAATTGAATGTGGTCCCAATTTTCAAGAAAGGGAGGAAGGAGGACCCAAGTAACTATAGACCTGTAAGCCTCACCTCGGTGCTCAGGAAGATCTTGGAGAGAATCATCAAGGAGCACATCTGTGGGGGGCCTGCAGGGGAGATCATGCTCAGGGGCAATCAGCATGGGTTCATCAAAGGCAGGTCCTACCTGACCAACCTGATTGCCTTTTATGACCAAGTAACTAAATCCTTGGATGATGGTGTCGCTGTGGACATAGTCTTTCTAGACTTTAAGAAGG
>NW_005841847.1:618089-667197 GCF_000455745.1 Alligator sinensis | reverse complement strand
CTTCCCTGCCTGTGGCAGGGGGTCAGGCTAGATGATCTGTTCAGGTCCCTCCTGACCCTAGCTACTATGAATGTGTCTAGAGTAGGTGCTTTCACCACTTCTATGGGAAGCCTGTTCCAGACTCTGGAGACTCAGACAGTAAAGAAGTTTTTCCTTATGTCCAGTCTAAAACAGTCTTCCAGCAGTTTGTGACCATTGGACCTAGTCTTCCCTAGGGGAGCTCTGGTGAACAGACAGACATTCTTTTAGGTCCTGATGTACACCCCTGATGTACTTATAGGCTGCCACCAAGACCCCTCTGAGCCTACGCTTTTCCAATCTGAAGAGTCCCAGATCTCTCAGCCTCCCCTCATAAGGCCTGCTGTCTTGACCTCTGATCATGTGCGTGGCTCTCCTCTGGACTCTCTCAAGCTTCTCCACATCTGTTTTGAAGCGTGGATCCCAGAACTGGATGCAGTACTCCAGCTGCAGCCGCACCAAGGCTGAGTAAAGCGGGAGAATGACATCTCGGGTCTTGTTTGAGATTAATCGGCAGATGCAAGCCAGGATTTTATTTGTTTTGCTGGCTGCAGCATCGCATTGGTGGCTCATATTCATTTTGTGGCCAAACATGACCCCCAAGTATTTTTCAGACATAGTGCTAGTGAGTGAAGAATTCTCAAGCCTATAGGTATGGTGTGGGTTCTTCCTCCTGAGGTGTAGTACCTTGCATTTCTCTATGTTGAAGGTCACTGGGTTTTCGTCCACCCACTTTGAAAGCCTGTCTAAGTCAGCTTGAATCCTCAGCCTATCCTCCAGTGTAACCTAGCTTCCCCACAGTTTGGAGTCATCTGCAAACTTAGCCAGTCTGCTTCTGACACCTAAATCCGGATAGTTAATAAATATATTAAAGAGTACTGGTCCAAATACTGAACCCTGAGGGGTGCACTGGTCACCATGTGCCACGTTTACTTGGTTCCATCTACTATCAATCTCTGGGTCCGACCATGCGGCCAGTTCCCCAGCCATCGGATTGTGAGGTTGTCAAGCCCACAGTTCCCCAGTTTTGCCTTAAGGACATTGTGGGAGACCAAGTCTCAGGCTTTTTTAAAATCCAGGTATATGACATCAACCTCAACCCCCTGTCCAGGTGACACGTCACCTGGTCATAGAAGGAGATGAGGTTGGTCAGGCATGACCTACCCAAAATGAAGCCATGCTGGCTGTCTTTCAGGGTGGCACCTTCTGTCAGCTTGTTATTGATTAATTCTTTGACAATTTTCTTGAAGATCTTTCCAGGGATTAAGGTCAAACTGATTGGTCTATAGTTCCCTGGATCTTCCTTCCTTTCTTGAAGATACACACCACATTGGCCCTTTTCCAGTCTTCAGGAACCTCACCTGAGTGCCACAAGTTTTTGAATGTCCATGCCAATGGCCAAGCTAAGATGTCACCCAAATCTTTTAGCACTCTTGGGTGCATTTCAACAGGGCCAGCTGACTTATGAATGTCCAGCCTCTCAAGGTGCTCCCTCACAAGATCTTCACCAAATGTAGGCATATGGTCACCCATACCCTCGTAGTCCTATGTCCCATCAGGCAGGGTGACCCCCTTGTACTGGTGAAAAACTGACACAAAGTAATCATTAAGGAGATTTGCTTGTTCCTGGGAGTCTGTTGTCAGCTGCCGTGTTTGATTCAGCAGGGTTCCAATGTTGCCCTTATTTTTCTTACTACTTCCTATGCATCTGAAAAAGATTTATTGTCCTTGATTCCCGTAGCCATCCTGAGTTTGGTTATGGCCTTGGCTTTTCTGGTCCATTCCCTACAGGTGTGGGCCAGTAATACATAATCCTCCTTAGAGGTATTACCCATCTTCCAATTCTTATAGGCTTCTCTTTTAAGATTAAGGTGGTCCATGAGTTCCCTATTTGGCCAAGGGGGTCTCCCAGCCCTATTACTCTTTTTCCTGTGGGCTAGAATGGACTTCCCTTCCTTGAGCTATTAGGATCACATCCTTAAGTAGCGCTCACTCATCTTGGACTTCCTTCCCTGTCAGATCATGATCTTTCAGGGCCTCAACAACCAACTTTCTGAGCTTTTGGAAATCAGCTTTCCTGAAGTCAAGGATTACTGCATTGCTGACTGATCTGCCAGCTTTGCAATGGAAAATGAAGGTGATCAACTCATGATCACTGTTACCAAGCTTCCCTTTGATCCTCAGGTCACTCGCTAGATCATTCCCTTTGACCAGAACCAGATCAAGCAGCACCTCGCCTCTTGTCAACCCATAGACTTCTTGAGTCAGATACAGCTTGTCAATGCAGGTGAGAAAGCTACACAACCAATCAGTTTTGACTGAATGCTCCTCCCATGAGATGTCAGGGTGGTTGAAATCACCCATGACAACCATGCACCGAGAGTGTGCAGCCTCAGCTACTTCCCTAGAGAATTTTTGGTCAAGCTCTTCCTCCTTGTTAGGTCTGTAATAGACTCCTAAAGTTATATCCCCTTTACCACATTTTCCTCATATTTTGACCCAGAGGGTTTCGAGTCACCCTTCTTAGGTGCCAATGTCAGCTAGTAGGGAAGTGTACTGCTCCTCGACATAGAGAACTACATCTCCACTTTTCCTCTCAGCTCAGTCTCTCCTGTGCAAGGTATAGCCATCCATACCTGTAGTCCAGTCACAGGTGGAGTCCCACTAGGTCTCTGTTATCCCTCTGAAATCATATTTGTTATTGCTTAGGAGGGCCAGTCCCTCCTCTTTGTTTCCCATGCTCCTAGCATTAGTGTATAGACAGCTAAGCCTGCCATTGGAAGACCCAGGCTTCTCTGTACACTTAGGAGAGTCCTGTACATGGACTGGGGTAGGAGTAAGTTCAGTTGTATTTCCTGACCTGATGATTACATGTTTGACTCTTCCTGGGCTTGTTCTGATGGTTGTCTGCCAGTTCCCCAGCAAAGTTATTTTAAAGCTCTGTCAAGCAGGACAACCAAACTGGTTGAAAAAAGCTTCTTTCCCGCTGGGGTAAGGTGGAAGCCATCTCTTCCCAGCAGATCACCACCTCTCTCCAAGGTGTGGGCTGTGGTTGAAGAAGCTGTAGCCTTCATGATGGCACCAGCATCTCAGTCTTCTGTTACCTCTTCAATACATCTTCTCCTGTTCCCATGCCCTGTAACCAGGAGGATAGAGAAAGCCACCTGTGCCCCCAACCCTCTGAGCCCAACCCTCAGAGCCCTGTATTCACTCATGACCGGGCCAGGATTGCTCTGAACCATGTCATTTGCACCCACATGGATTAGGAGCATAGGGTAGTGGTCAGAAGGCCGAATAAGTTTTGGGATCCTTTCAGCTACATGCCCCTGGGAGGCAGCAGATAACACCCTCTGTCCCCCTCAGGAGGCAGTCTCCCACAACAACAACTCTGCATCTCTTCTTCATCAATGATTTGGATGTGAGGGTGAAGAGCTCACTGGCCAAGTTCGCGGATGACACCAAGTTATGGGGAAGCGTGGTCACACTTGAAGATAGGCTGCAGATATAGGCAGACCTAGACAGGCTGCCAAGTCGGACGGATTGGAACCAGATGAAGTTCAACATCGAGAAATGTAAAGTGCTCCACCTGGGGACAAACAATTCTCTGCACACCTACAGGCTTGGCAATTCCAATCTGACCAGCACTATGAAAGAAAGGGACCTGGGACTAATAATAAACCACAGGATTAACATGAGCCGGCAGTGTGACGCCATAACCAGCAGGGCTAATAATACCCTGGCCTGCATCAATTGATGCATCTCCAGCAAAACCAAGGAACTGATTCTTCTACTCTACTCAGCATTGTTGAGACTGCAACTGGAGTACTGTGTCCAATTCTGGGCACCGCACTTTAACAAAGACATAGTAAAGCTCGAGAGAGAGTCCAGAGAAGGGCCACCCGTATGATCAAGGACTTGCATGGCAAGCCATACGAGGAAAGGCTGAGAGACCTGGGACCCTTCAGCTTGAAAAAGAGAAGACTGAGAAGAGATTTGGTAGCAGCTTAATGCTACACCAGGGGCATACATCAAGGGCTGAGTGAACAACTGTTCACCAGGGCACTTTTGGGGAAAACTAGGAGTAATGGTCACAAACCCCTAGAAGGCCATTTCAGGCTCAACATTAGGAAAAACCTTCTTCACAGCTAGGGTGTCCAGAGTCTGGAATAAGCTCCCTCCAGAGATGGTGCAGTCGCCTACCCTGTAAATCTTCAAGAGAAGACTGGACAGTCACCTTGCTGGAGTCACCTGACCCCAGTTATCTTTCCTGCTTGGTGCAGGGGGCTGGACTCTATGATCTTCCGGGGTCCCGTCCAGCCCTACAAGCTATGAATCTATGAAAAGCATACACAATACTCTAGATGAGGCTTAGTCAGCACCAAATAAAGAGGCACTATCACTTCCCATGTTTTGCATCTAATTCTCCTACTGATGCAGCCCAAAACTGCATTTACCTTTTGTGCAGCTGTACACACTGCAGACTCAGATTGAGCTTGTGATCTACTAGGGCTTCTACGTTCTTCTCCATAAAGCTGCCATCTAGTCAGGTGTCAGGCAGCTTAGAAACTTAGTTCAATATGTTTTATTCTTTTGGTTTGCTCTAGCTTTACTGCCGTTTGATATTTTTCACATTGTAACATGTTATTTTTATAAGAAATTAGAGGACTACTATTAATCTGTGCATTCCTTTCATGTATACACTCCAACAGTTTGTTCATTCTGGCATATCTTCACTTATTAGTACCTGGTAATTGTTTCATTTGAGAGCAACTTATTGAGGTTGCTTCATATGCTTCAGTACAGTAACTACTACATGTGTCCCAGACCTTGATCTCACTTCCCTTTCCTGAATGTGCCACATCTAGGATAAAACAGCTCTGTGCCTTGAAGTTCATTGTGCTCAGTCATTCATTCATCACGGCTGCACATGCAACCTCCGTTCTATTGCTATCCATCACAATATATGTATAGGCATACACGTAGGTACACTTACTCTCATTCACACATCTATATAAAAGAAACTGCAAATCTCCCACATATATAGTAAATTGAATATTAAAAATTGTAAGAGTTTTGTTATGCTGCCTGACACATCCTGAAAATATCACACACAAAGAAATAAATGAATGGCTGTGCAGCATAGCAGTACAAAGCGATTGCTGTTATCATTGTAATGATTATTTACAGAGAGCCACAAGTAAACATGGTTCTTTACAAAACACTGAAACACCCAAGGCCCCTGTCCTGAAGCACTTAGAAAAAAAACAGTACAATTCAGTGGTAGTGCAAGACATAACAGTAATAATGCTAGTACTAAGAGAGGAACTATAGAGATTCTCAAAACGAATCGCCTTCAAACAGGAGGTTAAAGGAGAAGAGGGCACTTGGTTTTGAGAAGAGGTAGGGGAGGGTTTCAGCAGAAGAGGGACACATGAAATAAAACAGGTATCCGAGAGCAAGAAGGAAAGAAAGGAAGCAATTATGAAAAGAACTGTTTAACACTGGAAACATTAAACAGTTCATGCATTTCCCACAGGGAGGCATATATTATCTGAAGATGAAAATAACTCATAGCAGTTGACATTTAATAGGAAAAAGCATATTTTTGGCTCCCCTTTTTTGTTATCCATTTTCCATCACCACATCTGCCCACATTTATACAATGGCTCAATGGGCATGTCTATATGTTCAATAGTACACTTTTCCTAATACACATTAAATTTAGTACCTCTAAAGCGAGGTACTAAAATGCGCATTAGGCTGCCTACTGCACAGCAGTGAAAGCACACACTTTTTTAGTGACACAATGTCCAGTAGCCTATTTTTACTGTGCATTAATGTATTACCACAGTTTTTGATGTGATACTTAAATGTACAGTAAAATAGGCTACTGCGCAATAAAGCACACATTGAGACATGCCCTGTGACTCTTCTCGCTGCGACACAACGCCACGTAACATGGAGTCACCTCAGGCATGAAGTCTGAAGTCTATGTAGTAAGGGGTCTGAACTTTTTTTATTTATAGTTAGGGTGTAACTCATAAGCATGCCAATGTCACTTTAAGACCAATGCACCCTTAAATCTAAGTCCTGTTCTGAGGTCTTCAGCAGACTGGCCACTAACCAAATGTAAACTTGCTCCTAGAAGAGCACTAATACACAAAGAAATTGAGTATCCAGGGAAGAAAGTGGCCAATACTTGGGCTTCTCAAAAAAGAAACAAACAAATATATTTTAGGTCCATTTTTGGATCTATATGACCCTTTATCCACTACTTTTTCTCCCTCTCCCTAATGGTAGCTATGTAGCCAAGTAGATTTCTACATCAATGCAGGGATATAGTCAAGTGGCAGAGCCCAAGCTGTTTGAAAAAAAAGTAAGGATTTTTTATTCCTGCTTTAAAGACCCATAGTCCTTGGGTACCCAGGCAGCACCTGTTTCTAAAGTAGATGGCAGGAAGCAAGATAGAAGCAAAGACAGAACTTTAAGGCCAGATTCTATTCCACCTGCTACATGCCTAAATGGACTGAGGACTCTAAGCGTGATCCTATACCCCATTTGACTGTCTGAAAAACAAAAGATAAAAGAGCTTCAGGTCTTCCTCAGTGGCCACGTCTACAGAAAATGCTGACTGAGCAGTTGTTATTGCACAATTGCTTACCACTTGAATACCCAAATACTAAATGACTACACAGTAACTGGCATTACCATGCAGTAGTATTCTGACACAGCTTCGTGCTGATGCTGACTGTGCAGTAGCTCATTACAAGTGCACAACAGCTCATTACTACTGTGCAGTAGCATAGCATCATGGTTCTTGCCCTGCAACCCTACTTTGCAGAATTAACAAGATACTGCACAGCAGTAGTGAGCTACTGCACAGTAAATGTCTTGTGTACACATAGCCAGTGCTGATTATAATTCAGCCTTAAGTCTAAGATGATAGTGCACTAAAAAAGGTCAACATATTAAGAGTTTTTCAGGGACTCAGAAAAGTGTTATGGAATTACATTTGGGTGATAACAGGAGGAATAATCTCCTCATAATAGGATGAGACAGTGGAGACAGGGATTCAAAAAGACCCACCCTACTCCTCATGCACGGTGGAAAACATCCCTGTTAGAACAAAGGGATCTACTGACTAATGAGGAAAGGGATATGCAGAGGGAGAGTAAAATCTAGGAAAAAACACACCACAATCAGTTGGGATAAGGGAAGAAGTTGTTCTAATCTGTAACACCATAAGGAAAAATGGCGAAAGATGCTGGTGTGGCTAGGAAGAGCATGTGTGTGTAGATCCTATCAAAACTATTTGATGCGTCAGGGATCAGAGAAAAATACACCCCTTTCTGCACACTCATTCAAAGATAGGCATGCTATGCTGGTGGCTACCACCTGTTTTCTTTCAGATCATCACTTGGTCTATACTTCTTTAAGAGTCTTATTAAGCTATCAAATACCTTCCTGATCTCTACAAGGAATTCTTGTTGACAGTGGAGTTAGCTTTATGAGGAAACATTTAAAGAAGCCATCCTGACATTCAGAAGACATAAACGTCATCACAAATTAAACAGCAGCCACTATAAGCCACTCATTCATTGTCAGATACTGTGAAACAATATGCTAGGGGAATGGCATGCTAATACCTAAAGGCCTGGTTTTCCCAAGGTGCCTTGTCCTGTAGCTCCAGTTAAAATCAAAAGGAACTGTAGTACTCACTCCTCCTAGAAATTGGGTGCTGGATATATAACACATTTCATATAGCTGTCTAGAATGAGTAATACAACAGTGCAAAATATACACGCACTTCTTTAAAAGCAGCACTGGGTTCCCTTTCTCTTCCTCTTAGTCTCATTCACTCTTTTGTAATTCTAACTACAATACCACGATTCAAATGAAAAATTAAATAAAACCTTGTGCACATACCTTATTTACTTGAATATAAGATGAGGATTTCCACCCCAGTCAGCATGAGGAAAAAATTAGATTTGCATTCATATATAGAAAAATCTCATTAACTACAGTGTCTGTCATTAAACTACTGCCAAACGTAGCATGTACTCAGTAATGTAAACCAATTATGAAGGTGATTAAATGTAGCCAACACTGAGCATGACTATAAAACACATGGGCCATATTGGGCAAACAATATTATTATTATATTTTATTAAAAGCAAAATTATCTCTCCGCACTTACAAAACTTTACATATTAAACATCATTTTTACCAAGAATATCATATAACAAAATGACTACATAACAAATGATAACCCTATATATGTTAAAAAACCTTAACAACATACATCTACTTCCCCCAAACCCCCTAAAAATATAAATAAAACTTTATTTCTTCATAAGGAACCACATAATTATCATTTAACCTCCCTACAAAAAAATCTGTTAAACAAAAAACTCCTGTAATACATTTGGAATTCCCATCAGTCAGATTATTAGTTCAGTGAAACAAGCATGACTGGTCCTTTTTATTCCATTTCTTTTCTGCTGCCTCTTCTTCCAATCTCTTCCTTGTCCCAGTCTTACAGTATTCAGATTATACAGTCCTAGCTTCAGGCACTCTATTTCAGTGTGCCCCTTAAACACCCAGATGTTTCTTACTTTCCATATACTGGGCCTATTTCAATAGCCCCCATACATTCTCCGTCTTCTCAAGATCATACCTATCAAAAATCAGCTACAGGATGCTGCTGTCCCTTTCCTCTCTGTTACCACTTTACACACTACACTTGTATAGTTTGTGCAAACGACTATCCGGCTTCCCCCATCCCCTCTGTCTGTCTCATTTTATACAGTTTCGTTCTGGCTAGCCGTTTTCTTTTTGCTTTCCAAAAGAACACACATATTTCCCTTTGTACTTTTGCTAACTGCTGCCCTGACACTGGAAACCTAATTCCAGTGTACAAAATGATCAGCAGTATCATCACCTTAACTGCCACCACCTTTCTAGCAAAGGACAGTGTCCTTCCTGTCCACAACCATAACACGTGCTGTACCCACAGTCTAACCTTTGCTAATGCTTTATTTTCTTTCTTTTCTGCCTTGATTGAGATCCCTAAAGTTTTGATCTCTCCCTTCACTACTTGTAGTCCAAGCTTCTCTAGATCCCTCCAGTTCCCCACTCCCATTATAGTGCTTTTCATTTTGTTCAATTTAGCCCTAGTCACTTCACCATACTCTGTTGTATGTTTTAGCACCCCTTCAATCGATAATTTGTCTCTAACCACTATATTAGTGTCATCCATATAGAGTACACACTTTACCTCTCTCCCTCCCAGTATACAATTTTATCTTTCCTTTTTCTTTGTGCCAGTGGCTCCACTGCACATACAAACAATATTGGTGACAATGAACACCCTTGTCTTACCCCTGTTTTGATTTTAAAGGCTCTGCTCAGGTGTCCATTAGCACTTGACTCTCCACCTCTCTATATAACCATTTTAGCCATCCTGTCAATTTATCAGGGAAACCCACTTTCCTTAACACCTCAAATGTAAAATCATGATTCCTCTATGATGTGCTTTCTCCAGATCCAAATCTGCTACTGCCATATTTCATGTCCTCTCCTGAATGTGTGTCAGTGTATCCCTGATCAACTGATCGAGTCAGAAATCCTCCTGCCTAAGACTGCACAGGTTTGATCTTCAAGTATTACATTTGTCAGGTTCTTTCATATTCTCAAAGCCACTATATTTGCCAACAACTTTTGGTCTGTATTTTACAGGGATATTTCTCCAGTTCTTCAGAAACTTTTTCTCCCCGTTCATGAATAATAAATTATTTCGTTTGTAAAATCCTTTCCTGCCTCTCCTTTTTCTTCTATTTCTTCAAAAACCTCTACTATATCCCCCACCCCATAGCCAGAATTTCTTTTAAAATTCCATGAGTGCTGTACTGTAGTCCATTTGCTCCTGGAGATTTTCCTCTTTTAAAATTTTTTAGCACTCTCCCACTTCCTTTAAACTTATATTTTCTTCTATCTTCTGTATCTCTTCATACTCTATTTTTGTCTTCAGTCTCTTCCAAAAAATAAAATTCTTCATTTTTTTTTCTATTTCCTTCTTCTGTAATAGATCTTCATAGAATCTCCTTGTCACTTCCAACACCTCCTCTTGCTTTTCCACTCAGGCCCCACTTTCTATCTGCACTGCTTTTAGCTCTCTTTTCACCTTCTTCACTCTTGCCAAAAAGTATTGGGACCATTCTTAAAATTTCTTCCACCAGAGATGCTTGTGCTAAAAATATTATCTCTTTTGTCTTACTGTTAAACCATTTTTCCAGCTCCTGCTTTCTCTCTGCCAGTTCCTCTCATACCTGTCTTCCTTCCATGGCTTCCTTTAACAGCTGCTGCATCTTTCTTTATCATTCTCTCAATAGCTCTCTCAGTTCTTTACCTCTTCTCCCCCAAGTCTTCAGCCTGCTTTGTTGAAAAATTCCTTTGTCATCATCTTCTTCACCATCATCCACCATTTTCTGGTACTCTTAAAATATTTCTTCAGTATTTTCCACCCCTCACACTGTTTCATGTGTGCTTGACACCTCTGATTCTTGTAACATTAGTACATTTAACTTCCACGCTCCCCTTCCTTTTACAGGGCTCTTACCAAGACTCATTTCTGCCCTCAGCATCTGTTGATCACCGAATGCCACACTTAGTTTTTTTCTTTCTTATCTCTGTCTTTTGATATGAATACAAAGACAATTCTTGATGGTTTCCATTTACTAGGGTTAGCTCTAGTGAAAGCTTTCTCCCCTGCCACACATTTATTAGAAACTCTTTCTTTTTTTTTTTTTTTTTACCATATTTGATAACAATCTGGATGAACTCTCTAAAGTTCCTCCTTCCCCTGTTCTGTCACCTGTTCTGTCTGCTTCTATTATACAATTGTAATCCCCCATTATTATCCATGTCCTCCGTCTGACCACATAAACCGATGGTTTGGTAAGCAGAGCCTTCCTGCCCTCCCGCTCTGGTGTTGCATATACACTGAAAATTTCAAATTTTGATTCCCCACTGATAATCATTCGTTGTAATCTACCACAATGCTGTCTTCCACCCATTTTGCTCTCAACTCTGGCTTTTTTTAAAGAATTGCTACTCCTGCCACTTTGTTCTCATTTGCCCCTGTCCCCATGTCCACCTTTTCTCAAAGCGTTTATAATCTCTCTCCCCCAATATAACACTTTGTTGTAGGCAAATTATGTCTGCCTTTACTTGTTTCAACATTGGTTCAATCTGTTCCCATCTTTTCCTTGTTCAGACACTCCTTACATTAACCAATGCTATAATCAGTGCCATTGTGCTTGTGTTAACTAAGCGCACCTGTCCCTTTAAGGATCATCAGTGCTGCTGCTTGCAGTGGTGGACCACCCCCACCCCCCCCAACTCACTCACATGCCTGTTGCTTTTGCAAACTATTTGATTGCTCTTGTATTCAGGGACACTTCCATTTTCCCACCTCCCACTCTCCACTCCAGGCTGGTGCCCAGGGGCATTAGCAGTGGGAAGCTGCTCTCCAGTTCTGACTTTGACTTCCATCTTTATCAGATTTCTTTTTCCCCCGATTTTCATCCCCTGAATTTTCTTCCTTTTCCCCATCCATCTTTCTGGCTCTTTTTCTTGCTCCATCTTCACTTCTGCTGTCTGTTGGGTTTCTTCCTCCTTCCCTTACCCCACCTCCCTATCCAAGCTATTTGCTGTTCCTGCCTCCCCTTCCATTTCATTTCCTATTCCCTCTTGCACTGTCTCAATTACAGACTCCACTCCTTTCCTTCTCCATTCCTCCCTCCTGCAGAATCTCTTCTACCATTTCTATCTTGGGCCCACCCCACTCTGTCCCCCCACTTTCCCTTCCCAACTCTTGCTGTTCCTCAGGTTGTCTGACCTTATATGCAAAGGCCGTTGGACACCCACAGTGCAAGTGTCTTTCCCCCCAACAGACAGTGCATTTTAGGGACTCCTGGCACTCACTATGTGAGGACGATGTGCAGACAGGTGCCCCTCCTTTCCGCATTTGTTTTAGTTGTCCATGGTATATTATAAAACCCTGGTGTGGCGCCAGCTGAATTGCAGACGGAAAGTGCTACACCCCAACTGGGCTCCTCTTATTTGCTTTTAAAACACTACCCATGCCCTCCATGACCCCATTCAAATACTTATCCTGCATCCACTACATTGAATACATTTTGACTTCCTCTTCAGTCCTATAGCTGAACTGTGCCTTTCTTTCCCATTTCCAAATATTCCTGTTTCTTTATCAGCCTTGAATGGCTGGCAAACATCATCAAATGAGGCCCCAAACAGTTCACTCAAAATCCCTGTCACACCCTCTATCAGCATATAGCATATGATTAGTGTGGCCACACCTTCTATGAGGTAGGGCAGGTTGCACTGCGCCTCATCTGCATATACATTTTTGAAGGATCCCAGGACTCAGGATGAGAACACCCAATTCCAGTCATGAGTGGGGGGCTACTTAGTATATGGATCCTTTTGAGGAGTAACCTGGAGTACACACACCTACTGAGCAGTGTTGAGCTGTGGGGTCACCATGGCTTCAAACACTGTTAACTCTGCAGGGGCCCGGCCCAATTAACTATATGCTAAATCATGAGCCTTTGGCTTTGAACTAATATCATGCATAGTTTGTAATATATATAAGAAGATACAAAAGTGCTATTTAAAAGTGTGTTTACACAATACCTGTACTAAGATTTGCAGTAGTTTCAAAAAACGTAAAAATCATCAGTTCTGGATTAACTACATTACTATAGGCTTCTTTATTTCAAGGTCAGTGTTTTCAAATTTGCTTTTCACATCTATGTGCTCAGGGAGAGCAGAGTCTGACAGCAAATGAGGGGAAGAGGTTGCAGGGGGAAGAGAGAAAAAGGGCTACCTGGTACCTCCTCCCCCCCACATCTGTTTTCTCTTCTGTAGCAGTAGAAGGAGGACAAATTCAAGGCAAATCTTCAATAATTAGATTCTATACCTGGAAAATGAAAATACATTTATAATTTTTTTCATATGGAGAGTCTAATTGCTGGGGGGGTCATCTTTTGAGTAAATATGGTAGCTATCAGATGCCAAGCTATCTGAGCTGACTTATTTTATACAAACCAATCTTCCCTTCATATAATTTAATTATCGCATACATGTAAATTAATTATTCATTACCAAATGTAATTATAGCATACATGGAAATCTATTAGCATGTTCTATTTTAATATGGGAGCAAAACTTTCATCTTATGTATAAATGTGCATTTTGTATACAATGTAATATGAACACGTTTGTGCTTTGTTAAAAAGTTGTCTTAAGAGTTTGTCTTTGGTATCTGAGCAACTATTGAAGGTAAGTCATGTTCACCCTGTTTTCATTAAAACTTAAGTTAGCTTCCCGGCTGTTGGCCACATGAAAAACTAGGTAATTTTCATTCTATTGTCGGATAAGGACTGTTTTAGAGACTGAGGACAGGAGCTGAGTGTATTCTTTAGTATCAGTTTTTGTAACAACCCTCTGAAAAACAGCATACAGAATTGGGACCATTCAGACTGCTACAGTTAATGGTCTGTCAGCATTTCTATTTAAGCCTCTGTTTTCAAAGGTCTCAAGTTTCGTGCACCATTTTCATTATTGTTCAGAAGGCTGAAGATAAGCAACTTTCTGATGATTTTCCACAAAACAGTTGCATACAGAATGACCCTTTGCCTCCTTCACTCTGGTCCTAACAAGTAATTTCACTGGTAGTTAAAATATAAATTCCATTATTTCAGATTATGCTGCTGTTCTGCTTCAGATCAAATTATAGAAATTAGAACAACAGCACATGGAATCAATGGTTACCCTAGTCCAGCATCCTTTCTGACAGCAGCCAATTCAAACAAGGGGCAAAAAATGCCACAATGTACAACTATAGAATAATATGACCTGAAAGATTTCCGGCCCTTCACACTTCCATTAGGCCTTTGACAGAACAATACTACCTTAGATTTCTCTCCTTCATATGTGAGATCTCCCCACACCTGCTCATACTTGCCAGGTATTGGTGTACAACACACTCTGCTTGTATTTAAACTTCTAAATTATGTCCTTGTTATATACACATACTGAAATCAAAAGAAAGGCTCCCTTTGGCTTCTGTAGACTTTGAGTCAATCTCAAGGTAACACCTTTTTCAAAAGGGCTGAACACTCAGTAGTTCCACTGAAGTCCAAACTGCAGGGTCCTCAGTACTTTCAAAAGTGAAATCACTAAATTAAAAGACTACACCCTGCTAAGCTCCTAGCTTTAGGGAGCCATTAAAAAGAAAAAAAAGAAACAGGCTGAAGTTGCAATAATATTAGAGAAATTCTAGACAGTGTGAATGGCTTTGTTTGGGATTGTTGTAGACCCAAAAGTAGGCTTACCTATTTGCCACTGAATTGTTATATGGGCAGGAAGGACATAACTAGTTAAGCTTGTTACTGTATTCATTGAGGTCACTTGAACTTATTTTGCATAAAGACTGCTTTACCCTAGCGATACAAGGAAGCTTTAAATCTGGCTCATTTACAGCTGGAGAGCTTCCACTGGACAGAAATATTTGGGTGGCTTAAGACAACTATAGTGGTTCCAGCATCAGTTGTCCCCATTGCTGAAGAAGCAACAGGCAAAATTGCTCTGATTTATGCAAAAGACTAGATGGGTACTTAGATAACTCCAGTATATGGAAAACATGAAAGTGGCTCAAATCTATCTCTGTGTTGGCTCTATTGAACTCCACTGAGCTGTCCTTGCCTGTAGCTCAAGATCAGACACAGCCTTCGATCTGGTGTCCCATGATCACCTCTTGGAGAAACTGGCCAATTGTCGCCTTGGGTCCTCCACGATCCGCTGGCTGGAAAATTGGCTCCGGGGTCAGACCCAGAGGGTAGTAATTGATGGAAGTCACTCATCGTGGTGTCCTGTGACCAGTGGGGTCCCCCAAGGCTCTGTCCTTGGACCCATACTGTTCAACATCTTCAATAATGATGTGGACACTGGAGTCAGAAGCGGACTGGCCAAGTTCACCGATGACACCAAACTTTGGGGCAAAGCATCCACACCAGAAGACAGGCAGGTTATCCAGGCTGACCTGGACAGGCTCAGCAAGTGGGCAGACGAGAATCTGATGGTGTTCAACGCCGATAAATGCAAGGTTCTCCATTATGGACCACAAGATGAACATGAGCCTGCAGTGCGATGCTGTGGCTAGTAAAGCGACCAAAATGCTGGCTTGCATCCATAGATGCTTCTCAAGCAAATCCCGGGACGTCATTCTCCCCCTGTACTCGGCCTTAGTGAGGCCGCAGCTGGAGTACTGCGTCCAGTTTTGGGCTCCACAATTCAAAAAGGATGTGGAGAACCTTGAGAGAGTCCAGAGAAGAGCCACGCGCATGATAAGAGGTCAGGGAAGCAGACCCTACGATGACAGGCTGAGAGCACTGGGGCTCTTTAGCCTGGAAAAGCGCAGGCTCAGGGGTGATCTGATGGCCACCTACAAGTTTATCAGGGGTGACCACCAGTATCTGGGGGAACGTTTGTTCACCAAAGTGCCCCAAGGGATGACGACTAGGTCGAATGGTCATAAACTACTGCAAGACCGTTTCAGGCTGGAGATAAGGAAGAATTTCTTTACTGTCCGAGCCCCCAAGGTCTGGAACAGCCTGCCGCCGGAGGTGGTTCAAGCGCCTACATTGAACACCTTCAAGAGCAAACTGGATGCTTATCTTGCTGGGATCCTATGACCCCAGCTGACTTCCTGCCCTTTGGGCAGGGGGCTGGATTCGATGATCTTCCGAGGTCCATTCCAGCCCTAATGTCTATGAAATCTATGAAATCTGGAATTTGCCTCTGGTAAGTCTTACTTGCTATTCTACTTTCCTGCAAATTTCAGTTTTATTTGCTTTGTCCAGTGTAATAATAATGGGGATGAGATGAACACTGCGAGTTCTTCAAATTAGCTGTGAAGCAAATGTACAATGTGCACAATTTGTTTCTATGCTTACTGATTGATGGGTGTGGTCAAGGGTGGAGTAGTACCAGTCACATCAGGCTTCCTTGGTTTGGATGGTCTGTACACTTCCTGTCAGGATACTGCCAGTGGTACTGTACGATTAATACTCCTAATAACCTAGTTAGCTGTAATAAAGAGATCACAGGCTCCAGCTCCTAGTAACAAAGATTCTTTGAGGTTTATTTGCAAATAATTTTGAGGTTGTCATTTGCAAACAACCAGACACTAACATCATACATCAAGCACAGTGTCAGTGGCCACGTCTACACGAGATGCTACTGAACAGTGGATACTGCTCATGTATTTAGTACTTGTATAATCAAGTACTAAATAAATGTGCAGTAATTGGAGTTACTGCACAGTAGTGCTGGCAAATGCCTTTTAAGTGATGCTACTGCACAGTAGCCTAAAAATACTGTGCAGTAGCATATTAGCACTGTTGGTGCTGTGATGAGCTACTGTGCAGAGCAGCTTGTGTAGATGTACCCAGTGAGATTTATTTACAAGACAAGGCACTGGCATAAAATATGGCCCTTAGCTCATGGCAAACTATTCAGGGTTCCCAGGCCCCCTTTTATAAGTCATTCAAAACAACCTTTGTTTATACCATTCATATCTTAGTTCCACCAATCACAAAATGTGTTTAGATGACATCATTCAAAATCAATTTTGACCAGATATTGTGACCTTTCTAACAGATAGGGGAACCTGTTTACCAGGACATTCTGAGCTCTGTTTTGGTGTCTTCTACCCATTTTATCCATTGATCTCCATTCACTGGTCTTCAGAGATGTTCAGAATTAATAATCCTAACATTCCCAACACTTGTGTTTAGACCATAATCTACTTTCTAGTCATCAAGGTCTATGGCTCAAGTTGTTACTGTGATCTACTTTGGTTCATGCTGCTACTTTGGTTCAGGCCTCAATATCATTTCTATATGCACCGATTAATAGATGCACCAGTCCAGGCTTCAGTGAGACCTACTTACTAT
This sequence comes from Alligator sinensis, assembly GCF_000455745.1. Classification (NCBI taxonomy): domain Eukaryota; kingdom Metazoa; phylum Chordata; order Crocodylia; family Alligatoridae; genus Alligator; species Alligator sinensis. Next base: position 650,137 of record NW_005841847.1, on the reverse strand, counting down.
TTAATATTTATATTGTGTTGGTGCCTAGAGACACCAATCGGGATCAACATCCCCTTGTGATAGGCATGGAACAAATGCACACAAGCATATGGTCCTTGCTTTGAACATATTATTTTCTGAAAATGAACAGAAGACAGTTTAGATTTATGATCTGTACTATATATACCTCCTGGTATTCAGAGTTTAAAACAAGGAACAAAAGGATAAACCTTTTAAGGAAGGCAACAGTACCTTCAATTAAGAGATATGCAAAACCATGTGGCATATTGCAACTAAAGAGCAATAAGCACACAGTAAAAACAATATTAGCAATAGAAATAAGTCCAAAAAGGGAGATGAATGCAGATATAAAGTTTCACTGTTTTCACTAATGCAATTGTGCAACACAGTGTTAAACTTCATGAATCAAAATTAGATTCCTCCAATAATTTAAAAGGCTCAAAATGAACATTTTGTTTGAGATTTCAAGCTTTCAATTAATATTTCTTATTTTGTATGTATAATGCATGTAACATATTGTAACTAGAAGACATGTATATTTAAAATGTCTACATAACTGGCTGGACACTAGACTAAAAAAAATTAGGCTACTGCAATTGGACTAAAAAGAAGCATTTAGGATCTGCATCTTCTCACAAAGTAACAGATTTAAAACCAGGGATAATGGGTAAAAAAGGGATAGTATATAAGGTAGGTATAGTGTATAAGGTAGGGCTAGACTATAATGTGAGAGTGAAGTGCTACATTTGGCAGTTCTTTTATTTACTGGCTTTTATTGTCAGATATAATCAGTATTTGTATGAGAAAAGGTTTCTGAGAGAAAATTCTTCCCAGTTCCACCCCCACCCCTTCCATTTCTGTAAGTTTTACATATACAGAAAAAGAGGGTAAATTTTACTTTATTATGGCATTTTGTGCCTGATGCTGCAAACAGCTAGATAAAGCCCAGATGAAAGTTAGGTGCTTTAAATACCTTGAGAGCTTGAAACTGCATGTCCCCAGTCACAATGGCAGAAATCTCCTAATGGTCAAAATCTCATGAATAGGGACCTACCAAGCTTGCAATTTTTGCAATTTCAGGAAGGTTCTGAAAAAACACACAGGTTCCCTGAAAAAAAATTACCAAAAAATAAAATGCTAGCTCCCTCTGAGGAGCCAGAAGTCCTTGTGGCCACTTGTGGCCCAGCTATGCATCCGCTGGGGAGCAAGGGAGGAGAAGGGTTTCCAGAACGGCAAGATGGCTGCTGCTCCCACCCCTCACCACTGATTGGCTGTGAGGGCTGTCTGTCATACAGTTCCAACCCTCGCCACCAATCAGCAATAAGGGGTAGGGCCACATGGTAAACAGCCCTCATAGCCAAATCAGCAGCAAGGGAGGTGGGGGGTCCATATGACAGACAGCCCTTGCAGCCAGTCAGTGGCAAGAGGGGGGCCACTGGGGCCTCTTGGCCATCAGAGGTATGGGGGACCTGCTGCACTCTGCCCACAAAATGGCTGCAAGCCTCATGATTTGCATGCAAAATTGACTGGCAACTGCCTTGAGTTAGGTAGACCCCCCCCTACACATGAGAATCTCTGTTCTTGAATTGTTCACATGTATCCAATAGGAAGCTGAAAAAACTAAGACCCTTCCAATGTTTGGTCCAATTCAGATCTCAACTACAGATATGTTCTCCTCAAGCAATATAAATCCAAATCCTCTTGATTTCTTAAATTAAAATGAATTCAGATGTTGACTCACTTTTACTACTAGATAAATCACAAATAGGGCCAAAGGAATCAACGTACACTTTTTTTAAAGTATTTTTGCAGCACTTAGATTGCTGCTTTTGTTTTGTTTTTTTTCCTCCTGAGCAGAGGGAACTCATGAAATTTATCTTGTGTCCAAAAATTATTCTCAAGAGTCCAAAAATTATAGAAAAACTAATAAAAATAAATTAGTCCTGACTGCAAAACTAATGTATAGGAAACAGTTAAAATGGTTTCAATGTTTATCGCTAGTGGGCTTCAATATATTTCAGCTCTTACAACTAGAAGAGTTCCTCAATTTTATGTCTGCAGCCAGAATATAAAAAAGATAGCATGCCACGCCAAGATATCAAGTGCCTACTCAGAAAATGATTAATTTAAGATAAATAGATGCTGGCTTCAGCCACACTGATTGTATTTCGCATCCTGATGCAGCAGCATCAGTGTTTCCACTCAGATGTTGTAAAACATATGCAGGAATCATTCTTTTCCACTCACAAACCACAATGCAGCACCGATTTAATCTAGCTCTTCTGTACTCTGTGGCTGAACTTAATTCTACTTATGCCATCAACCTAATAGACAGAAAATGTTTCCTATTTATTTTAATACATAAACTTTAAACTCATGTTATTCTGATATCATCCCGTTTCAATTTTTTGTTTTGGTATCAACATACCATTTAACTCTACATTCTGCAGCATATGGAACTGCTTGAAACAAAGTTTTAAATAAAATATACAGTGATTATAATATACCTAATTGCAACTGTCAGCTACTTGACAATGATCTGGGCCCTGATAATATACATATTCAAAAGGCTACACTGTGGTGGTGGTGGTGGGTCTTAGCACCAAGTGGTCCTTACCCACTCTTCTACCCACTGCATGCACTCCTGACCTCAATAAACTTGAAACTCAGAAATTTTCCAATGAAGCTGCCTCAGTCTCATCCCTCTGCACCCATCTCAGAGCCCTTTGGCTTGCTCAGACTCTGGCAAGCCAAAGGGAGACAGGCCTTGAGTAGCCTCAGTGGTGCACTCCTGGGTTTGGAGTGCCTCAGCAGGTTCAGATGATGGGGTATGACCTGGACGTGCTCAAAACCTTTGGAATTAGAACTAATCGCCACCACAGTGAAGCCTTTAGAGAACAGGAAGACTTCACACAACCATTTTCTAGGTCTGACCCAAAAATAAAGAATTCTGTCTTATGAAAAATGGCAATTTTAGAATTGGATTTTGTTTGACATTCAAATAAAACTAAACATCCAAAATATTAAAAGAAAAAAATTAAGTACCCCCAGTAGCCCCATGACTGAGAAGCGGTGGATCCAGGTTCAAGTCCAGAGTAAAAGCAGGCAAATGAAGTGTGATAAATTTGCAATATTTTGGGATTTCATGTAATATCATGCATAGATGGTTTCATGAAGCAGGTGTGCTAAAACAGTATGTAGGCTCTATTTATAGCTAACATTAAGATGTGTTTAGTCCTATCACTGTTATGTCTGTATGGATTATAGTATCTAATATGAAAATGCATTCATATCTTTATAGTATAGCTGGGAGTGAGTAATATGGTAGTAATTAAATTAGGATTGCACCTACAGGGCTCAAAGCCTAAATGGCTGAAAGAAGTAATCACTGAGAATTCACATCCTGGATGGCTATGCATATCAAGTGCAGACATGAGCCCCAGCACATGGGCTGTGGCCATCCCAGACAAGGATAAATTAACATTTTAGAAGGGGAGGATAGCAAGGCTGGAAACAGTCTAATCAGACACCAGTATTTCTCATTGTGGAAAGAACAAGTAGAACAGTAAAACTCTCTGGGGTAAGTGATAACCAAGAATATGGGATTAGCAATCTTTATATCTGTTATTTCCTAGTTATAATTGGATCAGGCATCACACCTGACCTGTCAACTGGATGTCCAAAGGGAGAAAGTTATATGCTTAATATTCACACACTTCTTAAGAGGATAATTCAAAAGAAATGTAAATGGACAGATAAAATGGGCTATTTAAGTCATGCCTTGAGAGTTAAGTATATTCTACAGATCCCAGGGCATAAAGATGACTAAGTCCCTCAGCCAGTGCTTGCAGAAAACTTTGATTTGGCCAGAAGTAGAAGCCACATTTTTAAGAGCAAGTATAAATATCATCCTTACCATTTTTTTTATATCTCTTTCTGTACCTCAATATATGGCTGCTGATTCTTGTGATTTCTCGTTTTGTAATAAACATTTTTACTAATTCTTACAACTCCTAGGTCTTTCATGCAGGGGAGACAACCTATAATTTCTAGTCCAGCCAGACAAAAGGGTATAATTTATTAGTTGATAAAAACTCCTTTGCTAAGAGCTGCCAAGGCCTGAACAAGTCCTAAGGTGTTCTGGGTTAGAGCAGGGACGTTCCCTTGGAATTCCTTCCTGGCTCTGATAAATCTTTCCCAACATAAGTTTTGTCCAAACTGCTGTGTTTTCACAAAAAGTTATGATGTTGATGAATCAGCATTTACCAACAAGAGAACATTTTATTAAAAAATTCCTGACTCTTTTCTACCATCAGAAATGGATTTTTTTCCTGGAGAAGGAAGCAATTTCTACTTCAAATGTTCTGGATACTTTGAGACCCACAGGAACATCAAGTAGCCATGGGGAGCACAAAGGTACACATTCAGAAGCCAAATGTTTCAGCGGCTTTCTTTGGAAGCATGTTCTCACATACACCACTAGCTGAATTTCCTTTGAGGGGTTTTCTGCTACAGAATGTGATGCTGTGAAGTAGAGAGTTAATGGGACAAGGGTTGGTAATGAAATGGGAGGTGGAAAGGAAATGGGGGTAGGGGAAGGTTGGTGAAATGAAGTCAGCCAGGCACTGAAGGATAAAATAAAAAGAGGTTAAAAAATAAAAAGAAATAAGAAGGAACTAAAATACACTGGGATTTGGAATTAGGGCATGGGGGGTGATGGTCGTGCTTCCTGGAGTGGCTGGGAAGTGGGAGCAGTAAGGGAAGGCACTTTTGGAAATGCTACTGCCCTACCCCAAAAAGAAAGCCTCAGATCATGAAGACCTGATCCGACGCCCTACCTTGTTCCCCCACCACAACTCCCACCTAGACCCATCCATGTCCTGCGATTTAACTAGTTGGCATGCAGCCTGCAGGCTGTTTGCACGGGGTTCCACCCCTAGGTGTGAGAAGGCCACACGCCTGGGCATGGGAAGGGGCAGGAGAGGGAATTTGGCTTGCTATGAGAACCACCCCCTGGGCCGTACAGTTCACGAGATGGAAAGTTTCTCCACAAAGAATAGGAGGGTGGGGGACTCTGCATCCCAAGATACTGCAAGACTGAGACTTGGGCAGCTCATCTGTGGGGAGTAACCACACATTAATGGAATATGAGCTGGGTCAAATGGTTCAGAGATCAACCTGCCCTGGAGAGACATCACCTAAAGTGTAGTTAAAACTAGTTTCAGGTGCCACTGGGTCGACAATCCAGAGGTTAAGAGCTTCAGGAGCCACCTAAAATTGATATGTGACAAGGCCCTGACATAGCCATTTCAAAATATAAATTTTGCTTTGGAACCTATTTCTTTCATGATCATTTCTATAGACAAGGTCAGGGAAGACTTGTCTAAACTGTTTCCAGGAATAAATCTATCTGTGGGTCAGGTTGTAAACCTGTTGCTGACACTGATGGGCAATTACTTATTCAGGTAATTCCATTGTAGTCAGTAGGTCAGTTCATCAGCTGTTCAGTATCACAGTAGTTCCAATAAAGTCTATCTGAGACTGGGGAGGATACTAATTTGTTTCCAGTCTGTCCTAGTCATTTTCATTTTTTCCCCTGAAGTGGAATATATTTATTGAGACAAATGTATGACAAGTGTAAATTGTTACAAGATTATTTTTTTTAAGACAGTATTAGCAACATAGAATTAGAATCTCTGTTCTGACATAACTAGAAACCAGCAGCTCTCTAACAAAAAGAAAACTATTGTGAGGCCAAAAAGGTTACAATACCTAGCTGCAATATATTTTCTGTCAGAATGGTCAGCTAGGATGCACCCTGGGTACTGGAGGAGCTGGTTGAGAATTTTGGAGCTATTGGCTATCCTCCTTGAGAACTCATGGAGTTCAGGTGAGGTCCTGGATGACTGGAAAAGGCAAATATAGTGCCTATACTTAAGAGGAAGAAGGAGGATACAGGGAGCTACAGACCAGTCAGTCTGACCTCAATACCTGAAAAGATCATGGAATGATCATGGAAAAGATCATGGAGCAAGTCCTCAAGGAATCTATTATAAAATACCTAGAACAGAACAAGCTGATCAGGAAGAGAGAGCATAGATTCACCAAGAGCAAGTCAATATCTTCATGTTCAATATCTTCATGAGTGATTTGGATGAGGGTGTAGTTGTCCAAATTTGCAGATGACACCAAACTATGGGGTATAGTAGACACACTAGAGGGTAGGGAGTGAATTCAGGTGGATTTGGACAGACTGGGGAAGTGGGCGGATCAGAATAGGATGCAATTTAAGAATGATAAGTGCAAAGTGCTGCACCTGGGGAGGAAGAATCACCAATACGCGTATAGACTGGGAAGTACCATTCTAAGTAGCACAGCAGCGGAAAGGGATCTCGGAGTCATAGTCGACAGAAAAATTAGCATGAGTCGCCAATGTGATAAGGTAATAAGTAAAGCTAACCGCACTCTTTCTTGCATTAGTAGGTGCATCATGAGCAGGTCTAGGGGTGTGATACTTCCCCTCTATGCGGCATTAGTGAGACTGCAGCTGGAGTACTGCATCCAGTTTTGGGCGCCATACTTCAAGAGGGATGTGGATAACCTGAAACGGTCCAGAGGAGAGTTACTCATATGGTTGAGGGCCTGCAGTTAAGATCCTATGAAGACAGCCTGAGGGACCTGAACCTCTTCAGCCTCCGCAAGAGGAGTGTAGAGGAGTTCTTGTGGCCGTCTACAACCTCTTTTGGGGGGGGGGGGGTCAGCAGGGAATAGGGGATACTCTGTTTACCAGGGCACCCCTTAGGGTTACTAGAAACAATGGCCATAACTGAAGGAGAGCAGATTTACATTGGACATCAGGAAAAAATTCTTTACGGTGAGTTTTGCCAAAATATGGACCCTTCCCTCACCTACCATTGCCTTAGACTACTCTTATTCACTGGTCCCTTACAAGGGAATTCAGATCCATTTTATTTTAAAACAACACAACACACAGGAATAGTAGAAACAACTCGCTCTTTCCTGCCCAGAGCAGGGGGTCGGACTCGATCTAATATGTCCCTTCCAACCCTAGAAATCTATGAAGGCAGGCCTGACCAGTCTGATTTCCTTGTGATATACCTTGATTTTAGCAAGGCTTTTGACACTGTTTCCCCCAACATTCTCATAATGAGATAAAGAAATACAAACTAGATGAAAGTACTGTATGGTAGATACATAACTGATTGGATGACTGTACTATTAGGTGGTTGGCTAGTTGGAAGGAGATATGAAAAGGAATTCCCCAGGAGTCTGTCTTGGGTCCAGTATTGTTTAATATCTTCATTAATCATTTGGTCAATGGGATCAAGTGCATGCTTAGCAAATTTGCAGATGACACCAAGTTGGGTGGACTTGCAAATACCCCGAAGGTTAGGACTAGGATTCAGAATGACCTGGATAAACTGCAAAAAATGTTCCACAATCAATAAGATGACATTCAAAAAGGAAAAGTGTGAAGTCCTGCTCTTGCAATCTGGGGGTTACACTAGACCATAAGCTGAATTTGAGCCAACAGTGTACTCTTATTACAAAAATGTTAATAGTATACTTGGCTGTATTAACAGGAATGTCACTTGCAAATCAAGGGAAGCGATTCTTCCATTTTTCAGCACTGGTGAGGTTTTACTTGAAATACTGTGTCCACTTTGGGCCCAACACTTCAAGAAGCTCATGGAGAGTTTGGAACAAGTCTAGCACAGAGCAATAAAAATTATTAGGGGCCTGGGGTCTAGCAAGACTTATGAGGAATGGCTAAAAGAACGGGGGTTATTTAATTTAGAGAAAAGAAAAATGAGGGAGAATAATGGAAATGGGCTTTTTTTTTTTGGCGGTAGGGAACAGGGCTAGAAGTAATGGCCACAAGCTACAGCAGGGAAAATTGAAGTTGGAGATGAAGAGAAACTTTCTAACTAGAAGGGTAGTCAAAAATTGAAACAGGCTACCTAGAGAAACTATGGAACTTCCATCTTTGGAAATCTTCAAAAGCAAGTTAGACAGAAACTTGTCTGGGATGGTTTAGTCAGGGATAAGCCTACCCTGAACACGGGGCTGGACTAGATGAGGTTTAGAGATCCTTTCCAACTCTACTTTCCCATGATCCTATGTAATTATTGATGGTAAGCAATACTTTTAAGGAAAGTGAGGGCAAAAAAGAACTTTAGAGCTGTCCTTACCTGACTCAAAATTATAAGAGTCTGAGGCTAGCCCTTCATGTCCTACTGTCTTGGTGTTATTGCATAATAGTGTCAAAGTTTGTATTTAAAAAAAAATCCAGGCACTAAAGATAAGTTCAACTGGTTCCTGGAAGGAAAAGTAAAAAAGCAATTTGTATCGATTAATCCAAGCTCTTGTTTAGTTCTAAGGGTTCTGAGGCTGTTTCAAGTTTCCACTGCAAGAAAGCCTCACAAAAGCAGATATTCTCTTTTACTGAAGAGACAACTTTTAAAAGGACAAAAAATGACGGCACTTTAAAGCAAAGACATAAAGCTAATGTATTCTGCTTTGGATTCACAAGAAGGTAGTATACGGAAGACAGAAGAGGTATGTGCAGTAGATTTAGGAACAGCACTGTTTGGGACCTGCACCTAACTAAGTTCTATGTTAAACAAACATGACTTTAGAATTTTTTGTTTAAACTCTGAACATTTCTTGGAGAAGGATCTTAAAAGGATTTATGAATAACCTTGTTTTAATCGTGTAGCTAGAGACAAGTTTTGAACAATTAAGGATGAGTCAAAGAAAAAGAATAATATAAACTGACCTCATTCTTTAGTGACTTCCACAATTGTCATGTGAATCTATACCATGTACTGTACAATAAGCCACATAAGATGCCTTTGAATTGGCCTTAAAAGGAAAGGAAGCTACAAACCATGTCTGTTCAGCCAACTAAAAAAAAGAAAAGATCACGTAACTTAGTATTGGGTATGTAGGTTGTTGTGAATGGTCCGGAACTTTATATTACTTTTATTTAAAAATTTTAGATGCCTATGAAAGGTGCTGGGTATACAGTCTTGAAAACTAAAATCCCTTCTGTATCCACAAAAGAAAAAACAACAATTCATGCTTCATACTGCTATACCACCAAAATGGCCTAATCATGAGCCTTAACATTCACCCCTATGGATGAGAGGGCAGCTTAGTCTTTGTGCCACTTATTTAGGGTGATTATATATCCCAGTTTGCCTGAGGCAATCCCAGATTTCAAAGGCCAGTCCTAGACAAATGGTAAAAATTTTAAAAATGGGAGTCCTGGAATTGCATGGTCACGGGACGCAGTCCAGCAAGGAGGCAGACTTGCCAGACCCCCTGGCAAATGGCTACGGGTGATCCATAGATTACTAAAGAACTAGTAAAGCTACTAGACAGAAAATATACAACCAAGACCTCATCTCACCTCTTACAGTGTTAGATCCGCATAACCCTATTTATGTATCTGACATTACTCAATAATGTTATATCTTCTGTTCAATTTGAATCAAATCTCTGCCTCTTAGTTAGCAGTTTGCATTACCAGCAACATAGTGTGAGTGAAGGATTTACTTTGAGCTAATATGCCCTGTATGCTCACTTGTCTTTTAGAGTGCCAAGCCTATGCCGGATTAGTGATGGCATTAATATGGCATTGCTGTGAGCAATGCTATCCATTTCATGTACTTTTTCATTTAGGAATCTGAGATTTTGTAATCAATAGTACTAGCTTCTTGGAGCCATAAACTCAAATGTTTTTGCCTTCTCTGTGTAAATGAACTGGGATGGTTGCACACAAGAGTGAAGTTTGACCTTCAAAATAATTCCATGGTAGATCTTTATGAAGTGCAAAACTTTAAGAGGATCTTGAGCTTCAACCTGCACTTACCTGTAAAGCAGCTATATTACTCCAGCTTTGTCCATCCTTCAACTGTGGGTAGAGTTATGGAAATAGTTTGTGGGTGCTTAATCTTTCTAACTTTGGCAAAAGAGGACATGTGACAATAGTCCTACAACTCTAACACTTTTACATAAGCACACACCATAACTTTATATTCACCACTGAAATGTACTGCAACTCCATAGACAGAAACCAATGAGACTTGTTGCAAATATTCATAATACAAGATGTGTAAAACCACAGATCTTTAGACACTACACATAACTATTACCAAGCGGGTGGCAGGCAGGTTTAGCAGGGAAGCATTCATGTGCTCCATGGGCATGCCCAGACTAGCAAACATGTGCCTGTTGTGGCATCTCAAAGCAGTTTGAGATGCCGCAAGAAGTACGCTGGGAACGAAAAAATGTTCTGCGCGCTGACTCTAATTTTGATACCAAGCACCTGGCCAGAGCATCTCTATGCCTACCCCTTCCCCTGGTGTTCTAACACGTGTACTGGGGCAAATAGGAGCGAGGCAAGGCTGCAACTGTGTCTCAGACCCAGGTTCTGTCCCCACTAAGTAGGGATGTGTGGGTGGGGGGCAATGTGAGGGGGACTGCTCAGGAGAGGTAGATCCCCCACCCTGTCCCCCCGCCACCCCCACAGCAGCAACAGCAGCAGAACTGGCCGTTGGGGCACTCAGGGCCCACTACCAGCAGAACCCCCCTCGTGGCACAGCACAGCCCTGGCCACCTAGGACCCAGCATCTCCTGTGCCACCAACCTGTGGGGTTTGTGAGTGGGCTGGGAGTGCCCCCCACAAACACAGCCCACCCACCCCCACATCCCTGCGTACTAGGGACAGAGCCTGGGAACTATCCACTGCTGCCAGGCTTGCCCCACTTCTACTTGCTCCAACATGCTGCAGCAGAGGCATAGAAATGTTCTGGCCACATGCTACAGTCTCTCTCTGGAGGACCCAGCCTCTAGTTGCCTCTGGGCATGCTGCAAGAGCACTCCCTGCACCACTTTTTCCCAGCGTGCTTTTATTTCATACTGGGATTTTGCAGCCCATCAGGTTTTTTTTAACTAGACTGGAAGCAGGGAAAAGAACACAATTCCACCTGTTGAAAGACTCCAGCCCTACCCTCACCTCACTACCATCCTCCAGAAGGGCCAAGGAAAAAGAATCCAACCCTTGAGGTTAAGGTGTTACCACCAGACATGAATTCAAGGACCCTATCAGGAACACCTTGAATTTACAAGCTTTTAAAAATTTCCCAGTTGTAACAGGAAAACCTATAGTATGAGCATCTAAAATGGAAGCTTTATCAATCATCTCCTGTGCCCAGATCCATTACCCCCTTAGAGAATGTTTAAAGTAGCGAACACAAAAAAACAAAGAAACAAAAGGAGAATATGGTGGAACTAAAAATGGCCTGAACCATGATGCCAGGGAGCTGCAGTGAAGAAACAAGGAAGAGCCAAAGCCAATGTGGAGATGCAAGATCCCTAGGCAGGTAGTCATGTGTCTCCATCTAATCTCTCAGGATTTGTGGACTTGAAGGAGAAACATCCTTACCTCTGCATGTGTACTGCAAAAGCAAAATTCAAGAGAAATTCCACAATGAGAAAGTTTCTGGGCCATTACCTACCCATTTGCAGAAAAAGGCATTGGTCTAAGCTCATATTATGATTTATATTCTAGTATAGAAAATGTTTGATTATTTCCTGAAACCTTTCAACAGAAGTAGGTGGTAAGACCCTGTAATTATCACAGCCAACTGACAGCAAAATGTCTGTCTTGATGCATACTCAAAGCCTGTCTGTTGTGCATTTAACCAGCCCTGTGATTAGTCGTTTTCCAATATTCCACCATCAAGAACAATGGAGAGGTCTCTAGATAACTCACCTCTAAGGCTAGCCTGAAGCATATTCCTGCACTGAATTTCAAATTCAGTCTGTTTTTATCCATTAATGTTTTCATGACAAGTACTCCAGCCATTTAAGCTGACTTCAGCAACCTGCTGCTATTGATAACCATTAACGTCTGGGTCACAAAGAAGCAAAATTTACTTAGAGACTGCCAAGCAGGCCAAAGCTCTTATTAGTGATGGTCTGAGAATGCAACACTCAAGAAAGTGAGTCATCTATGGGCATCTACTTTCATCGCTTCACAAAATGCTGAACCAAATTTTGCTCTCGTTACCTACGGACATTGTAACTGGTTCACCAAGATTGCGAACATGTAAATGAGGGCAGAATATTGCATTTAAAGCCACAGGAAGTGACTAGACTGTGGAGTGTCCTTGACAGTGTGGACAGCACAAAGTAACATTGTCCTGGTCAGATACCCTGTATGCTAAAAGGTGTGTAACACTCACTTCAGCAGACCAGTATACGACACCACCTCATTTTTCCACATTATACAAGATTTTGGTACAGTGGATCCATACTGCTCTGACTCACTAAGTCTTTGCCCCTGCCTACATTGTGCTTCTTCCCCTCCATTCTTCTACATGCAGAGGTCAGCTCTGTGGAATACAGAACAAGTGCTCCACATTCTGTCTACTCCCTGTGCAACTGGAATGTAGCACTCCCAATGTATGTTAGGCCTTTAAACAACTACTGAGCATGAAGAGGGTGTAGGAGGTTCTGACTGCATACATGACTGCTAGAACGTACTGCTGCTATAAATGACCAATTCTCTATCAGTCAGGTAGCAAACCTTGGTGGAGCAGCATCACCTCCAAAATAGCTGTCTCCATAGGAATAAATAACAGCCAATACGGTGGATCCCAACAGTCACAAGAACAATAAATTGTACTGTACTATCACAGGCCTTTGTTGGAAAAAAGATAGCGTCTTTTGTATGAAAAAAAAAATCACAAATTTAGGAAACTCACACAGATATGTAAAAATTAACCTGAAGCTTCACATTATTGAAGATTATTAGTGAAATGCTAATAAATTACAACTATTGATTTATTCTGACAGACTGGTATGGTCTGACAGAGAGGGGGCTAGGAATTTCCAACTCCTGATATTTCAAAATATTATTATTACTATGATTTCAGCACTGGCTAGAGGCCCCAACCTGTACAGTTTCTCTTAGGTACTGTATCATCCTCATCACTAATAGTCTAAATCACCTGTAAGCAGGTTGGTTAGCCTGTTGCCTTGCAGGCTGGCTTTGGTCCCTATGGAGCTCCCTTAAGTTGGAAACATAATCCTTACACCAAGCAACTAAATAAGCCAGCGAACAAAAGTCTTGGCTCTTCTCTGGGCAGGAGGAGAGATCCTTTGGCTCTGGCCAAGTACAGTAGTGTGGCCTCACCCTGGTCACCTTCCCCCAGCAAACTGCTGTTTCACCCAATTGCCACCTTCTTCTCTGGGATTTTAAACTACCAGAGTGATATTCCCTCATTACCTAAATACCCACACCTGGGTTTGTTCAACAGGACTGTCTTCTCTATCTTAAAGGGCCAGACTACCCTGTTTCATAGAGGAGGAAACAAGACAAAGATTAAATCACTTACCAAAGTCAGACAGGAGGTTTGTAGCAGCGATGGAAGATTAGCCAGATTTGCTGGGTCCCAACTTAATACCTTAGCCACAAAATATTTTTTCTTGTTTCACTTAATGTTACCTAAGGAATGGGGAAAATCAGCTAACTGTTTTCCTCATGTTCAAAATTAAGATATTACAGAAGCCCATATCATCAAGAAAATCTGCAGTGCTAGGCAGTGATGCAGTGGTGCTCTCAAGTGTTAGGTAGGTTGGTTCCTGTATCAGAGGCAGTGAAGATCCATCTGCATACAGCATTTTAGGCAGATTAATTAACACTACATAGTGAGAGGGCCTATTAGCCAACCAAAGCTGCATAATTAGCCTACTCAAGGCACCACATGGAGTTGTTTGAACCGTTTCCAGTTTAGGGAACAGCCCATACAGAGCAGTGCCTCATGCTTAAGTGCACCACTGCCCAGCACCGGAAGGATACCATATAGACATGACCTCAGTTATCTACCTTAAAGAAACATAAGGGCTAGGGACACAAGTTACACATAAACCAGTTTAAGTGATCAGAAACTGGTTTAAACCTGTAACAGAACAGAAGGTCAGTGCACATAAATGAGTTTCAAAATGGCTGAAACTGGTTTTAGATATACCTGGTTGAATGCAGTATGAGACTTAACTGATGTGGGTCAAACCAGTTTATGAAACTTCTGTCCTAGACCCCATGTGGTTCAAGTTAAATCACAATCCCCCAGCATGCTTTGCAGTCCTCAGCTGGGCAGGGCTGTCTGCTCCAGAGAGCAAGGCTGGCCCCACCCCTCTGCTCCCTAGCTGGAGTACTGAGGGTTGGCTGATTTGAGGGGGAGGGGAAACCCCAGCTGGGGATTCAGCCCAGTCTGCAGAGGAAGGGAGTGGGGGGAGGCCCACCCTCACCACCAGCAAACCCTGGCTGGGGGCTGGGGCCAGGAATGGGGGGTTAAACACTCAACAGCACTCAAACTTGCTGCTGGCTGCAACTGTGGACTACAAATCCCAGAGGCACCTGGAAGCAGGAAGTGATGAGCAACCCTGCAGAGTTCTACTGCTGTGATCTTGGACTGCAAATCTCAGAAACCTCAGGGGTAGCAGGAAGAGGAAGCGAACACACAGCCCATGATGGTTACGTGCCAGGGGGCCATGCTCTAGCACCCCCCAGCTTTTAGTGTGAGTCACTGCAGGCATATGGCTGCATTTCCTGAATCACAAGTAAATGTCTATTCACTTCTGTTTCACCTTAGTCTTCGCAGCTTAGACTAACCTACAAAAATCAATTCAGCCTTGGGCTTTTTGACCGTCTGTACTTAGCCTATGAGGATAGAATGGTTAATGTTTGTAAAGCAACATGAAAAGTATTGTATAAATGCCAAGTATTATACTATGACTACTAGTAATAATCACACTTAGAACTTGTAAGTGCCTTTTATCTGAGTATCACAAAGCATTTTGCATAAATCAATTATTAATAACCTGTCAGATAGATAAGTATTATCTAACTTTCAAAAATGATGAAACTGAGTATCACACAGGTTAAGTGAATTGCCCAAAGGCATCCAGAAAGAGAGCTATAATAGAGATCATGAGTCGAGACTTTTCAGTCCTGTGCTCTAACCACTAGGTATGCACCCAATGTCTAGTTATCATTGTATTTTCATCTACCATATCATTTTTTGTGAGCTCTCTCCAATTGTCTCTTTAGTTTCTACTGTGTGTTCCCATCTACATAAATGGTAGAATTAAGGATGCCAAAATATTCTCCCACCTGTCTTTATTTCTAGGACATGACATGTATGTTAACATTCAGGTTAAGAAATTAAACAAAATCTGTCATACATAAACCATAATTTTGGTAATCCATCTTGATTAAAAGTAATGTATTCTGTACCTCATGACCCCTTAACTAAAGTGGTATCTGATTCTGCAAGTGGTACATTTGATTTTAAGGAAGTTTCATATTTTAACTTACCATATTTACTTGAATAGAAGATAAGCCTGATTATAAGACAACCCTCCAATAATTAGATTCTATACAGAGGTTTGTGAAATTCTTTAGGGAGGACAGGTCAAAGGTTTGTGAAACTCTTCAGGAAGGACAGGCAGGGGAGAAGAGGAGGAGGAATTGCACTTTATGTAAAAGAGCTGTATGATTGCTCAGAGCTCTAGTATGAAACTGGAGATAGGCCTGTTTGAAACTCTTTGGGTTAGGGTCAAAAGAGACAGCAAACAAGGGTAATGTCATGGTGGAGCTTTGCTATAAACCACCAAACCAGGAGGAAGTGGTAGATAAGGCTTTCTTCAAAACAGGTAGCAGAAGTTTCCCCGATCACAAGCCCTGGTTCACATGGGGGATTTCAAATCACCCTGACATCTGCTGGGAGGGCAATACAGCAATGCACAGAGTGCAGGCAATCCAAGAAGTTCTCTGAAATTATTGGGGACAACTTTATGGTTGCAAGAACTGGAGCAGCCAGCTAGCATCCATGCTCCTCTTGACATACTTCTGACAAACAGGGAAGAATTGGTGGGGAAGGTACTAGAAGACGGCAACTTGGGCAGAAGCGACCATGAGATGATTGAGTTCAAGATCCCAAGGAAAGGAAGGATGGAGAGTAGCAGAGCAAGGACACTGGACTTCAGATACCAAACTTCAACTTGCTCAGGGAACTCACGGGTAGGATCCCCTGGGAAGCCAGTCTGAGGAGGAGGGGAGTCCAGGAGAGCTGGCTGTACTTTAAAGAATCCTTACTGAGAGTGCAGGAACAAGCCATCCCAATGTTCAGGAAGGCTAGCAATTATGGCAGAAGGCAAGTTTGGCTTAGCAGCTAACTCTTCAGTAAACTAAATCACAAAAAGAAAGCTTATAAGAGGAAATTTGGTCAAATAACTAGGGAGGAGTGTAAGAGCATTGCTTGGGCATGCAGCAATGAAATTAGGAAGGTCAAAGCGCAATAGGAGTTGCAGCTAGCAATGGATGTGAAGGGTAACAAGAAGGGTATCTACAAGTATGTTGGAAGCAAAAGGAGGATCAGGGAAAGTGTGGGTCCCTTACTGAAGGAGGGAGGCAATCTTGTGACAGAAGATGCAGAAATGGCTGAAGTACTCAATGCCTTCTTTGCCTCAGTCTTCACAGGCCAGGCCAGCTCCCAGACTACTGCCCCAGACAGCAAAGTTTGGGGAGGAGGTGAACAGGTTAGGGACTATTTAGAAAAGGTAGACATATTGAACTCCATGGGATTGAACGGGATGCACCCATGGGTGCCGAGGGAGTTGGCTAACGTGATTGCAGAGTCACTGGTCATCATCTTTGAAAACTCATGATGATTGGAAAAGGTCCCAGATGATTGGAAAAGGGCAAACAAAGTACCCTGTATTTAAGAAAGGGAAAAAAGAAGAATCCAGGGAACTACAGACCAGTCAGACTCACCTCAGTCCTTGGAAAAATCATGGAGAAGATCCTCAAGGAATCCATTTCTAAGGACTAGGAAGAGAAGAAGGGGATTAGGAACAGTCAGCATGGATTCACCAAGGGCAAGTCATGCCTGACCAAACTGATTGCCTTCTATGACAAGGTGACTGACTCTGTGGATGTGGGGAGACCAGTGGATATGTTAAACCTTGATTTTTAACAAGGCTTTTGGTACAGGCTCCCACAACAGTCTCGCAGGCAAGCTAAGGAAGTACAGGCTGGATGAATGGACTGTAAAAGCTGGATAGAAAACTGGCTGGGGCATCGGGCTCAGAACAATCAATGGCTCAATGTCTAGCTGGCAGCCAGTATCAAGTAGAGTGCCCCACAGATCAGTCCTGGCACCAGTCTTGTTTAATGTCTTCATCAATAAACTGGAAGATGGCATAGAGTGCACATTCAGCAAGTATGCAGATGACACCAAGCTGGGGGGAGCAGTTGATTCACTGCAGGGTAGGCCTGGGATTCAGAATGACCTAGACAAATTGGAGGATTGGGCCAAAAGAAATCCCATGAGGTTTACCAAGGACAAGTGCAAAGTCCTGCACTTAGGATGGAGCAATCCCGTGTACCAGTACTGGCTGGGCAGCAGCTAGGCAGAAAAGGACATGGGGGGTTACAACAGACAATAAGCTGAATATGGGCCAACACTGTGCCCTTGTTGCCAAAAAGGCTAATGGCATACTGGGCTGCATTGGTAGGTGTGCTGCCAGCAAGTCCAAGAAAGTGATTATTCCCCTCTATTCAGTACTGGTGAGGCCACATCTGGAGTACTGTGTTCAGTTTTGGGCCACCCACTACAGAAACGATGTGGACAAATTAGAGAGAGTCCAGCAGATGGCAACAAAAATGGTGAGGGGGCTGGAGGACATGACTTCTGAGGAGAGGCTGATGGAACTGGGCTTATTTATTCTGAAGAAGAGATGACTGAGGGGATTTAATAGCTGCCTTTAACGGGGGGTTGAAAAAGCATAGGGCTAGACTGATCTCAGTGGTGGCAGATGACAAAACAAGGAGCAATGGTCTCAAGTTGCAGAAAGGGAACTTTAGGTTAGATATTGGGAAGAGTTTTCTCACTAGGAGGGTAGTAAGACACTGGAACCAGTTACCCAGAGAAGTTGTGGAATCTCCATCCTTAGAGGTTTTGAAGACCTGGCTACACAAAGCTTTGGCTGGAAAGATCTAGTTGGGGATGGTACTGCTTTGAGCAGGGGGTTGGACTAGATGGCCTCCTGAGGTCCCTTCCCACCCTCATTTTCTATGATTTCAATGATCAGCTAAAGAAAGACAGAAAAACCTGTGGCAGAACATTTCAACATCCTTGGACACTCCAACCCTGACCTCAGGATTGTTCTTCTCAGGCAAAAAGTTTTAAGAAACGGTTTGAATGGGAAATTTCAGAACAAGAAATCATCCACAAACTGGACTCTGTTAGATAAGGTTTAAACAGGGACTGTGTAATTTTATCTCATGACTTGGATTAGCTTTTGTGCCCTCTTGTTCCTACTGGTTTACTGCTCATTTGATTTTCTCTCCTACCACTTTCCCCTTCCCTTCTCTTGCTCATACTCCTCCCTTGTCTTTTGTACGCTAATTTCTCCCTTGTTTTCATTTCCATGTTTTTCAAGTCCTTTCACAGCATTTGGTGAAGTGACCCTGAGTTCACAAAAGCTTGTGCTCTAAATATCTTAGTCTATGAAGGTGCATATATATTTACCCTACCTTCTGACTGACTTCAGACTAACATAGCTAACCACCTCTCAAAATTTAAGATAACCAGTGAAGTACTGATCCATCCTCTCTAATATATATTCTTCTTTGTATGCAGCTTTCCTAATTCTTTCTGGAATATGAACTCTTTACAAATCTAGACCTCTTGTGATATTACAAAAATATCCTTGACTAAACATATTTAATGTCCCATACAATTCAATTTTAGATATGATTTCTAAACCCTTCAAACAATGCTCTGGAATGCCTATTCTGCATTTTTATATATAGATCTGAGAAGGTTTTTGCAGGTACAGTCTGGATGTACAAAAGATTATGTCTCAAATAGGTGTGCACCAATAAAGATTTTTTGGGGCACTACCAATGGCCGATTTTTAACCAGCCATATCAGCCAATACCAATCTGACTACTGATATGCAGCCCAGCAGCTTGGAGAGCAGCCCAGGGCAAGGGGCAGATCAAGGCCTCCATGGGGAGGGAGGAAGTAGGACTGGGGCAAGGGCAGACACTGCATTGGCTGGAGCAGGGCAGAGTGCAGAACAGAGCCACAGCTTATCTGGGGTGCGTGGGGGGGCAGCTCCCACCACTGTGCGCAACCCCGGGGGAGGTATGAGGGGGCATGTGCCCCCCTGATCTGTGCATAGAGAAAGGGCAGGGTACTGCTGCGCACTCAGGACTGGGGTTGCACCAGGCTCTTCCTGGCAGGGGAAGCTGGGCCCAGGCGGTGCTTGGGTGAAGTGGTGGCAGTGCTGGGACGGGGAAGGGACGGGGAGGCTACAGCTACCCCAACATTTCCTGTAGGTCCCCTGTAGCTCCCCTCCCAGCACTGCCGCTGCCTGCCCTGAGCTCAGCCCAGGCCCAGCGCCTCCTGCCAGGAAGAACCCAGCACAGCCCTGGTCCTGGCATGCAGTGGTTTTTTCCTCTCTTCTTCCGGTGAGGGGGCGGGGACAGAGGCACGGGGCCTGCATTGGTGAGGTCAACCAGCGCTTACGCAGCTGGTGCCGCCGGGCAGGCCTTGGGTTCCTTGACAACGACCCATGCTTTCGGGAGGGGGGATTGCTGGGGCGGGATGGGCTTCATCTCTCCCCTAATGGCAAGCGTATCTTCTCTTCCAGGTTGGCTGATCTCGTACGGCGAGCTTTAAACTAGACTCGCCGGGGGAGGGGGCTGCAGGAAGACGAGGAGACGCCATCAGGGCAAGGGGTGCAAAGGTAAGTAATGGGGGTCTTGCCATCAGGGCAAGGGGTGCAAAGGTAAGTAATGGGGGTCTTGCCATCAGGGCAAGGGGTGCAAAGGTAAGTAATGGGGGTCTTGCCATCAGGGCAAGGGGTGCAAAGGTAAGTAATGGGGGTCTTGCCATCAGGGCAAGGGGTGCAAAGGTAAGTAACAGGGGTCCTGAGGGTGTGGGTCGTGCGGGGGGGGGGGGGCACACAGTCTTGCAAGGCCTTAAATGCCTATACACCAATGCTCGTAACATGGGGAACAAACAGGAGGAACTCGCCCTCAGAATAGCTAGTTCAAATCCAGATGTCGTAGGGTTAACAGAGACGTGCCTGTGGGTATCAGGGGGGGGGGTGGGACTTTATGTCAAGGAGCACTACACATCCTCTGCCAGCAGTATGGGGTCAGGGGAAGGGCGAGCTGAAGTGCTCTGGGTCAAGATCCAGGGGGGGCAAGGCGAGAGGGATTTGACGGTGGGGGTCTATTACAGACCCCCCAATCAGGAGGAGGAGCTGGACAGGGAATTTTCAGGCCAGCTTGCGGAGACACTAAAAGCAAGGGATGTAGTTGTCATGGGCGATTTTAATTACCCGGACATCTGCTGGGAGGAGCAGTCAGCCGGGACGGACCGCTCCAGGAGGTTCTTGGCCGAGTTGCAGGACCTCCACTTGATTCAGGAGGTGCACAGTCCCACCAGAGGAGATGCTCTGCTGGACCTGGTCCTGGCCGCAGGCGACGACCTGGTAAGAGGCCTCCAGGTTCTTGACCACCTGGGCAATAGTGATCATCGCGTGCTGGAATTCACCATCCAGCGTAGAGTGTCAAGGGCCCGCAGCAAGGTGGTGGCCCTAGACTTCAGGAGGGCCAACTTCAGTGAGATGAGGAGATTAGTGGGAGAGGAACTGGGGTCCTTGAGGGCAGAGGAACTCAGCGTCCAAGAGGAGTGGTCGTTCCTTAAGGAAACGATACTCGGGGCCCAAGGGGTGTCCATCCCGACAAGAAGCAAGGCGGGCAGGAGTGTCCAAAAGCCCCCCTGGCTCACCAAGGGTGTCCGGGAATGCCTGCTTGCCAAAAGGGTGGCGTACGCCCGGTGGAAGGGGGGTGTAATCTCCAAAGAGGAGTATACCTCCTCTGCTCGGGCCTGCAGGCGGGCTGTTAGGAAGGCCAAGGCGGAGATAGAGCTCGGATTAGCGTCCAGGATTAAGGATAACAAAAAGTCCTTTTTCAAATATATTGGGAGGATGAAGAAGGCGCCGGGTAATGTGGGGCCCCTGCAGGATATGCGGGGCAATCTGGTGGTTGCGTCAGAGGATAAAGCGGACCTCTTTAACCAATTCTTCACCTCCGTTTTCTTGTGCAGGGACCGGGACTTCCCTGCTGTGATAGAAGCCGGACGCGAGGGGATCGCCTTCAGACCTCAGGTTGGGGAGGACCGGGTTAGAGAGCTTCTGGAGGGGCTGGACGCGTTCAAGTCAGCGGGTCCGGATGCTCTCCACCCCAGGGTGCTGAGGGAGCTGGCTGGGGTTATTGCAGGGCCCCTGGCACGGCTCTACGAGCGATCGTGGTGCTTGGGCCAGGTGCCAGACGATTGGAAGGTAGCTAATGTGGTCCCCATCTTCAAAAAAGGGAAAAGGGAGGACCCGGGCAATTATAGGCCCGTCAGTCTTACCTCAATCCTGGGGAAGCTCTTTGAGAAGATCATCAAGGAGCACATTTGTGATGGGCCGGCATCAGAAATGATGCTCAGGGGCAATCAGCATGGATTTATTAGGGGGAGATCATGTCAGACCAACCTGATTGCCTTTTATGATCAGGTCACAAAGGCCATGGACGCAGGTGTCGCGGTGGATGTAGTCTTTCTGGACTTCAGCAAGGCCTTTGACACCGTCTCTCACCCCATCCTAATTAATAAACTAGGCGACTGTGGCATAGATGCCTACACAGTCAGATGGATTGCAGATTGGCTGAAGGGTCGCACTCAGAGGGTGGTGGTGGATGGATCATACTCGACTTGGGGGGAGGTGGGTAGTGGAGTCCCCCAGGGCTCGGTCCTGGGGCCTGCGCTGTTCAATTTCTTCATCAGCGATCTTGATGTTGGGGTGGAAAGCAACCTGTTTAAATTCGCTGATGACACCAAAATTTGGGGGGAGGTGAGCACGCTAGCAGGGAGAGAGAGATTGCAGAAGGATCTGGATAGGTTACAGGGGTGGGCAAACAGGAACAGGATGTGTTTCAATACGGACAAGTGCAGGGTGCTGCACTTGGGTAGTAGGAACCAGCAGCACACTTATACGATGGGGAACTCCCTACTTGAGAGCACGGAGGCGGAAAGGGATCTTGGTGTCATTATTGACTCCAAGATGAACATGGGCCGACAATGCGAGGTCATGGTTGGCAGGGCTAACCGGACCTTGTCGTGCATCCACAGGTGCATCTCGAGTAGAGCCAGGGAGGTGATCCTCCCCCTCTATGCGACGCTGGTCAGGCCGCAGCTGGAGTATTGTGTCCAGTTCTGTGCGCCCCATTTCAGGAGGGATGTGGACAACATGGAGAGGGTCCAGAGGAGGGCCACCCGCATGATCCGGGGACAACAGGGCAGACCCTACAGTGAGAGACTGCGGGACCTGAACCTATTCAGCCTCCACAAGAGAAGGCTGAGGGGGGACCTGGTGACCGTCTATAAACTCACTAGGGGGAACCAGAAGGGTTTGGGGGAGACGCTGTTTCCCCTAGCCCCCGCTGGCATAACAAGGAGTAATGGGCACAAGTTGATGGAGAGGAGGTACAGATTGGACATCCGAAAAAACTACTTCACAGTTAGGGCGGCTAGGAGCTGGAACCAACTTCCAAGGGAGGTGGTGCTGGCCCCTACCCTGGGGATCTTTAAGAAGAGGCTGGATACCTACCTGGCTGGACTCATTTGAGTCCCGTTTTTTGTTTTTAGGGTTCTTTTGTTGTTCTCCCGCCCTGGCGGGGGGTCGGGCTAGAAGATCTATTAGGTCCCTTCCGACCCTAAAACTATGAAACTATGAAACTATTGTGTCCAACTGATTTTTTTCAGTCAAAAAGTAATTTTCAAGTCTGGAAAAACATTTGTTCTCTAGGCCAATAAATAAAGTCTTCAGAAGAAATTTAATATGTGTATTAAAAATATATTAGAAGAGTGTATTAGAACATATTTAATGTGTATAACATGACACCTAATGTATAGTCAGATTTTTATTTTGCTGTTTTGGAGGGGTTTTTTCACCTTCCCTCCATTGACTAATCAGCCTGAAAATGTTTTTAAGTATTCAGCAGAAATCCAAAACTTCTAAGTTCCAGTCATAAATTACATTACAAACCCAAGCCTACTTCTATTTATATCAAAAGCTAAACTCTGATAGGCTTCAGCAAGAGCAGGGTCAAGCCCTTCATTTGCACTATTCATCCCTAAGTGAAGAGAGTATAAAATTAATTTGATGTGTTAATTTTGCATTCTACAGAAATATTTATCTTAAATCCCTTCAGGGAGCCCAAAGAGTTGAAACAGCAGCCAAGAATTCCTGCTTTATACTAGGCAAGAATCAAAGACATTCATTCATTTAGCAGTACAGAATTGATTGCCTTCACTATCTTCATGAATTCCTGTTTTGTGTGCCTTCAACCTCCAGTTGCCCACATTTAATTGCTGTAGGTCTGACACTACAACATCTACCAACTTTGTCTTGGTTGTCCTAGTGGCCTTCTCCCTTCAGGTACCCTCAGGAGTACTTATTTTAGTGTCCAGATCACTTCCATTCTTTTGATGTGACCCAAACACTGTAAGCACTTGGACAAAAAGGAGGTGCTTAGGAACAGTTAGCATGGATTCACCAAGGGCAAGTCACGCCCCACTAATCTGATTGCCTTCTATGATGATATGACCATGATAAGATGAGGGAAGAGCAGAGGACATAATATACCTTACCTTTAGCAAGGCTTTTGGTATGGTCTCCCATAATATTCTCACAAGCAAACTAAGGAAGTACAGTTTGGATGAATGGACTGTAAGGTGGACAGGAAACTGGCTGGACTGTTGGGTTCAGATGGTAGTAGTCAATGACTTGATGTTTGGAGTCAATCCTGGGGCTGATTTTGTTCAATATCAATGACATGGAAGATGGAATGGAGTACACACTTAGCAAGTTTGCGGATGACACCAAGCTGGAGGAAATAGTGGATATGCTAGAGGATAAGACTAGGATTCAGAGAGACCTAGACAAACTGGAGGATTGGCCCAAAAGAAATGTCATGAGGTTCAATAAGGACAAGTGCGAAGTACTGCATTTAGGACACAAAAATTGCATGCAGTGGTACAGGCTGGAGACCAATTGGCTAAGCAGCAGCAGCTCTGCAGAAAAGGACCTGGGGGTTACAGTGGACACTAAGCTGAATATGAGCCATGGTGTGGCCTTGTTGCCAAGCGGGCTAATGGCATACTGGGCTGTATTATTAGGAGCATTGCCAGCAGATCAAGGGAAGTGATTCTTCGCCTCTATTTGGCACTGGTGATGCCACACCAGGAGGACTGTGTCCAGTTTTGGGCCCCCTATACAGAAAGGATGTGGTCAAATTGGAGAGAGTCCAGCAGAGGGCAACAAAAATAGTTCAGGGTCTGGAGCACATGACTGATGAGGAGAGGCTGAAGGAACTGGGCTTATTTAGTCTAGAAAAGTAAAGAGTGGGGATGTAATAGCAGCCTTGAACTACCTAAAGGGTGGGTTCAAAGAGGATGGAGCTAGACTGTTCTCAGTGGTAGCAGATCACAAAACAAGCAGCAGTGTTCTCAAGTTGCAACAATGGAAGTAGATATTAGGAAGAACTTTCTCACTAGGAGGGCAGTAAAACACTGGAATAGGTTACCCAGAGAAGTTGTGGAATCTCCATCCTTGGAGGCTTTAAAGACCTGGGTAGGCAAAGCCTTGGCTGGGATGATATAGCTGGGGATGGTCCTGCTTTGAGCAAGGGGGTTGGACAAGATGACCTCCTAAAGTCCCTTCCAACCCTAATTTTCTATGATGCCTGTGTCAGCAAGAATGAAACCAAAGAATAAAAGCTATTATTAGCTGCTCTAACTTACTATATCAATTTTTTTTTATGAGAACATGAGATCCATATATAAACTACAGAGGCAAGGGAATAGTCTTTCTATATTGTTTACTGGGTATAAATCCCATCCCCCCCATCACAGTGCATAGGAAAAAAGAGCTTCTCTGCTGCAGGGTCCTCCACAGCCCACTATAGACCATTCAGAGTCATGGATATTCTGCCAATATTAACAAGTGATTTAATCTAAACTTTTCCCCACGTAGCTGAGGACAAACTCTGCTTCCCAAGTTTGCAGCTGCTTTAAAGGTTTCAGCCATGGGAATGAAAAGCCTGTTTCTTTTCTCACTTCCACAGCATACTGTCCTGTCACTATAATCAAACGGAAAAGTAACAAACTTAAGCTACACTTTGACAGAAATGAACCTCATAGCCTTTGTTCCTTAGTTATAAGCATGCAAAAGGTACTGACAACACTTCACAGGGCTCAAATTACATACCCTAACTAGAAGGGTCAAAAGGAAGATCCTACAAATTGAGAAGTCAGAACAGCCCTGAGCTAATAATTAGACAAATGCTTTCTCTTGTTCCCTTTCTCTCATATTCAAACTCACATACAGATTAGTCAGGCACCTCCTCAGAGCATGTCAACCATGTCCTATAGGTGCAAGTGGAAAAGGCTTGCCAGAGCCATCATGGCTCCCTGCTGCAAGAGAAGGCCTTGGTTGGCAGTAGGTTAGAATACCTTAAGGAGAATGACAAATATGGCTGTACCAGGTGGTGCACACTGATGCAATGGTTCCCATGGCTCACTGCAGCTGTAGTCTAGTTTATTAGCTATCTCTAAAGCATGGACAAAAATGTACTGGCGCTCTGTGCCTGAGATTCCATTTCCTAAACATTTTGTTCCTCTATAAATATTACTTTACAACTTGTGCCTCACTGTGTCACTTTATCTGTGCATTGTTATGCCCCATCTAGTGGTAGATGCTGAGTGACCTGATTTTGAAGACAAAACCTTTGTTACAGTCACATGTTTGCATACTTGCTTCTTTCTTTTTCCTTCCTCCTCCTCCTCCTCCTCTTTTCTTCTCCTCCTCCTTCCCCCAATTTTCCTTTGATCCCATGTTTTCCTTCTTCCTTTGGTCCCATGTTCTTCCTTCCATTCCCTATCCGCTTCCTTGGATAATTCTGCTATTCAGTACTGTACAAGGACTACAACCCAGGGACCTTTCTTCTGAAATAAAAATGGTTCAAAAGCTTCTCAGACTGCTGCAAACTGTGGCACAGGTCCTCACAGGTCTCTGATATTCAACCGAGAGTCCTCCCTAAATATTTGGAAGCCAATAACTGAAGGATAAAGACCATTTGCTGTGTCTCATAATGCTTACAGCATGGCAGCATAAACGTGCTGTGAAGTGAAAGTGCAAACAAGCAAGCAAGCAAAAAAGAGGCTTCTGTTGTACCTCGAGTTGAGCCCACAGTATCTGGGACACTCCCTGTCACTTGTGGTGTCTGATCCCTTTAAGCAGGTTTGATGGTTTCACTGATTTTTTATTTATTATTCAGAATAACATGTTTCTAATTCATGTCCCTGATGTCCCCCTAGCAGTAAATTCAGAAGTTCAACTGCAAAAAAGAGTGAGGGCTCCATTTCAGGGCTATGGAAGGCCCCCTGCCTCTGTACAATGAAATGCTCAATGCATGAGTCCCTGGGTAGTAATATACTGACAGTAGGAAGATAAGGAGAGAAGCATGTACAAATCAGAGCATTCATTGCTACAGACTCTTCAGTTCTACACAAAATGATTGTGCTGTGTTACTGCAGAACAAAGCAGTCACAGACCTAAAATTACTCTATGCCCTCAAAAAAAAATGTCACTGGTATCACGTGAAAAATGAGTGCTTAGCCCTCTACTCTGTTGGAAGTGCTGGGCCCCTATATTTGGCCATTCAAATGTAGGATCCCATCTCCAGTATCCTGGCTGCTATGTATTCTGTAAAAGAAACAAGCAGATGAGCAAGATACATAAGATTAGAACTCTGGGGGAAGAGAAGCCTAAAATAAGTACAATAAAATAAAACCGGGGGGGGGGGGAAATCGATCATGTATTTTGATGACATTAGTTGTTATATTTCCAAAAAATATGAAGAGGGTGGCAGTTTTGCCATATAGTAAACAAGTTAATTTTCCTAGATCTTTAGCAGGCATAAATGTTAATTAATATAATTAATATCAGCTGAGAAATTGATCATAAGAAAAAAGCCCTTCGTATTTCCTTTGAAAACTAATCAAGAATTCAATTTTTTAACTCTGTTCTGCTTTCCCTATTCAAAGTTTCCATTGACTTTAACTGAAGCTTTGTCCTGATGATAAACCAAGACCTCCCTAATTATGTTTTTGATGGAAATAGGGTTTATTCCATCCAGCTACCCTGGATCTAGAAAGCAAACAGTGCTGGTATTACCATGAATAGGCAATGTCTAGTATATAACTCCACTCCACAATGAATAAAACAAGAACAATGTTGCTTAATGTACATCTATCTGTGGAAAGGAATTCTGAGTCAAACTATGTTCCAGGAAGAGTCTGCAAATCAGGGAACTGCTGAACAGCATGAAAACTCTTCTGATGACTGAGCGAATATATGCTAAAGCATAATGGTACCACAGAGAAGACAGGAACAAAGCAGACTGCTGGGGAGAGCCACAAATGCACTATAGTTTTTCTTAACTTACACTTTTTTCTAATGAGAATTAATAATTAGGGCCTGGACACATGACACAATTGCACCTCTGTAACCCACCTTAACGTCAGCGTAAGTAAAGAACAGATGCATGATGCTGCACAAACATATACTAGTGTAATTCACTAGAATCTGGGGCAGATTTACTTTGGGGGAAAAGTCTCAATTACAGTACTATGTACTGTGTGTCCACAGTTATCCCAGGGTAGATGTGTACAGCAGCAACCGGGCACCTGAACTGGTTGCCGCATATAGGGGCAGTGATGACTTCCAGTTGCCATCAAATCACACTAGCATAGTGGCAGCAAAAGCAATATTTTTACCCCACCCCAATTAATACCCAGGGTGGTTGCCCCTGTTACCCCACCCTAATTATCTACTGGATGTTCACTTTATGGAAACAGGTTACTACTTGCTCCCCACCACTAAGGGGTAAGGTGCTACAGTATCATCTAGTGCAGCAGCTACCCTAGGGTAACTAACCCTCTGTCTAGTCTAGATCCCAGTATAAATTACACTGTTTTATAAAACTATATAAAATTATACTGATGTTAACATGTCATGGGTCCAAGACAGGGGTGGGCAAAATATAGCCCACAGGCCAGATCTGGCCCACCAATGGATTTTGTCCAGCCTGTGGCAGGTCCTTCGGCCCCACCCAGCCCAGGCATGGGGGGCAGTCCAGGCAATGGTGCATAAAGCCTGACTCGCTTTTCAGCAGCCCTGGCAGTGGCAGCTCCTTCCAGCTGCCACCGCCAGTCTCTACCACTGCTGCCAGACCCAGCCCACTGCCCGGGCACTCCAGCCAGTCCACCCTACACTCACTGCTGCATTTCCAGGCAAAGTGCGCAGGCAGCAGCATCTTGGAGCAGGACACCACTTCCCACCTGTCAATGGCCCTATCTCATCCACCTGGCCTTGCATCCTGCCCCAGCAGGTCCCTACTTGTCTCCATAGAGACCCTAGGATTGCAGGATGGTGACAGCTTGGAGCCAGGGACAGAACCGGGATCTGCTCCCTGCATGCCCCTGCCTACAGAACCGATTACCATTACAGGGGCATGCAGGGAGAGGATTGCAGCTCTTCCTTGTGTCCCAGCTGTGTGTTGTCAGTGCCCCACAATCCTGATCCCAGCCCTGGCCCTGGCCCCAACTGCCTGTTCCACTCCTAGCTGCCAATCCCCACCTGCCCATGGCCCAATCCCATCCTCCTGGCCACTTAAGGAGTTTTGGTGAGCTGCTGCAGGCAGACAAGTGGTGCAGGGGGGAGCGGGGGCCCAGATAACTGCCTACCCCTGGACTCCAAGCCTGTCAATTACTATGTGGTAGTTGTAAAGAAACATAGCTGAGCGCACCCTCTTGGCCACTCACATATTGCTGTCAGGGGATCTAGCTTCTGAATCCCGCAATGTTTTCCCCTAAATCAGGGGTGTCAATCTCACCTGAGGCCCTGAACCAAATTCAGACTGCAGGGCCAACAGGGGTAGCCACTGCAGCCACTGCAGTGGCAGCAGGAGCAAGGGGCCCACAGGACACAGCAGTGATGGGTTAGGGGACGGCAAGGGGTCCAGAGACAGCAGGAGGTCTGAGGCTGGGGTTCACTGGTAGTGACGGTGGGTATAGGAGAGGGATTCAGGGGCAGCGGTGCCAAGGCAAGCTCACCACTGATAGCTATAGCTACTATGGCCAGAGGGCCCTGATTTCTCCAGTGGCTGCTAGTAGCCCAGCATTCCAGATACAGTGGCTCCATGGACTGTGTTAGGCACCCCTGATCTAAAAGCAGCCTGGGCACTGCCCTTCAATCCTGCAGCCTCTACCTTTCCAGGGTCTGTACCTTCCGTTTAGCACCACCTCCTAAGAGCTCACAACCCAACTGCCTGTCCTCAAAGTCCAATGATGATTCCTTAAACTGGCACCATAGCTTAAAACCTTTCTTTTCTGGAATCTCAAATGCTATGAGCTTTCTTGGTTACAGTTTAACTTTTCAGCAGGCACTTGAAAGTTATAAGCAAGGAGACACAATGAGACAGATTTTGTACAGTTTCCAAGCATACCAACTCTTATATTTAAGGAATGAAACAAAAGAACAAAGGTGGGGGAGGAACCTTCCTGAACACAATACCATGAACAGGCTTCCCCTGGGAGTCCCTTGGGATGACCATATTTCTCCTTGTTTCATCATGTTCCAGTACATGGAGCTGCCTGAGCTTGATCTACTGAAAATGGTGAGATAACCAAAGCCTCATCTGCTTTTTCATAAACTCCCAGTCCCTCTATCATGTTACTCACTTATTAGCTTCCATTAGGTGTTCAGTACCAAGGTGACCTCCCTGCTGACAACCCAATCCTCCTTGAAAGGAGCTCTCTTGTTTTGTAGAGCAATCACCTTTCAGTGATACAACACTAAAGACAAAGCCCCTTTGTGGTTAGCCATGAGCCAGTACCCTTCAAGCAATTTAGTCCAAGGTGCAGGATAAAAATAAGATCAGTCTTAGAATCAAAATGGAAATTACTGTCCAATACAGACATATTGTATGTGTCCAATACAGAATTCATAATCTTGAACATAACCCATTTCCCCCAATAGATTCCCCACAGTGTCACAGTAATATCATAATTGTTGGTAAATGATTTAGATATCTGGATGTATGAAAGCACACTAATATGTACACAAGATTACACTTGTCTGTCTGTCCATCCTTCTGCTCTTTAATGCATTTTACTCAGGTCCTTTTCCTTCGACCAGTGCATTCCTTATCTTTGTCATCTCATCTACTCATATACACTCAGCTAATGTGGTTATGCTGAGCAATCCCAAATCCTGGTTTACCTGGTGTCCAAATCAGAGATAACTTCCTAGCTTATCATCACTTCAAACTTAGAATGCATAATATTGATCTTTTCTTTCCTCTGCTTCTATTGCTGTGAGAAAACCACCATCACCTAAGATAACATCTATAAAACTTAGACTTCTTCCTTTTCTTTTCTCCTCCCCACCATGCCTGGCCTAATACTGACTTTTGTTTCCCCTTCATAGTAACTTCAATCATCATAATTTCCTCTACCTTCGGCATAAACATTAGTCCATACTCCAGTAATTTCCCACTCCAATTATTTTATCTCTCTTCGTTTCTCAACTTTGGCTTCCCCTACTTTTCCAAATAGAATTTAGGCTTCTCCTTACTTTTAAACATTCTACTATTACCCTTCCACAACATCTCTGTCCTCATTTCCTCCTAAAATTATGCCAAATGTATACACTTCACACTACTCCTTTTCTTACCTTACAGCCAAATAATGCTCTCATTAAACTGCTGCATCCAGACACTCATTGCAAGTTATGGTCTGGCTCCACTGCATCCATGGAATTGTGTAAGTGATAGCAAAACTTAAGTTGCTTAAATCATCAGTAGGGATTAGGCAACTTTGATCTTCTGGGCTTTAATATGCACTTACAGGAGGCATCACTTAATTTACAATTAACCTCCCAATTAAAATACATTAAGTACATTCTTCTCTTTGGTCATCTTCTGAAATAACCACTTTTCCAAGCCTACTAGTAATAACTTCTATATGAGATAATTTGCTCATTGTCCTGTACTTTCAGATTGTAAGCAAGGATCTAGGGGTGCACCAATAGAGATTTTCGGGGCTGATACCAATAGCCAATTTTTAAGGAGGCATATCGGCTGATACTAATCCGCGACATGGAATGGGCAGAGAATGAACACCAGCAGGAAGAAACGCCGGGTCCTCGTTATCGGAGACTCCATCCTACGAGGACTGGAAGGTCCCATCTGCCGGCCTGACCCCATGATGCGGGAGGTCTTCTTCATGCCTGGGGCTCGGGTTTGGGACATCACGGAGAGGATCCAGGCCTACATCCGACCTACAGACCAGTACCGCATAGTTGTCATCCATGTGGGAACAAATGACGCGGCCAGGGGCAACCCTAACCACATTATGAGGAACTTCGAGGCTCTGGGGGCCAAGCTTAAGGAGACAGGGGCGCAGGTGGTATTCTCCTCTCTTCTTCTGATGAGTAGGTGGGGACAGCAACACGAGGCCCGCATTGGTGAGGTCAACCGGCGCTTACGGAGTTGGTGCTGCCAGGCGGGCCTTGGGTTCCTAGATAATGACCCATGCTTTCGGGCAGGGGACTTGCTGGGGAGGGATGGGCTTCACCTCTCTCCTAAAGGCAAGCGTGTCTTCTCTTCCAGGTTGGCTGATCTCGTATGGTGAGATTTAAAACTAGCCTCGCCGGGGGAGGGGGCCACAGGAAGACGTGGAGACACCACCCGAGCAAGACAGGTGACACATGCAAGGAGTGCCCAGGTAAGAAACAGGGGGTCCAGATAGTCTTCCTAATCG
>NW_005841847.1:592907-615994 GCF_000455745.1 Alligator sinensis | reverse complement strand
TCAGGCCACAGCTGGAGTACTGTGTCCAGTTCTGGGCACCCCACTTCAAGAGGGATGTGGACAACATTGAGAGGGTCCAGAGGAGGGCCACCCGCATGATCCGGGGACAGCAGGGCAGACCCTACAATGAGAGACTACGAGACTTGAACCTGTTCAGCTGAGGGGGGACCTGGTGACCGTCTATAAACTCACTAGGGGGGGACCAAAAGGGTTTGGGGGAGACCTTGTTTCCCCTAGCACCCCCCGGGATAACAAGGAATAACAAGGAATAACGGCCACAAGTTGTTGGAGTGTAGGTTTAGATTAGACATCCGTAAGAACTACTTCACAGTAAGGGCGGCTAGGATCTGGAACCAACTTCCAAGGGAAGTGGCGCTGGCTTCTACCCTGGGGGTCTTTAAGAAGTGGCTAGATGTCTACCTGGCTGGGGTCATTTGAGCCCAGTTTTCCTCCTGCCCAGTCAGGGGGTCGGACTTGAAGATCTACAAGGTTGCTTCCGACCCTACTTCTATGATTCTATGATTTCCGATACCAGCCTGGAGGTGAGAGAGGCGTGTGGCTGGGGCAACTGCTGCCCAGCTGGGGCAGGACAGGCACGGGATGGAACTGCGGCTCATCCGGTGGACATGGGGAAGGGGGAGGGATGGCTCCCACCACTGCATGCCGCTCGTCTGGGAGCTGCTGGACTGGCGCTTGCCCGCTCATCTGGTGGCTCCCACCTCTGCTCCCACCACTTATCCGGGAGGGCATGAGGGGGGCATGTGCCCCCAAATTTGCACAGGGTGCAGCATGCTGGGGAAAGCCCCATGCAGCCCCACCCCTGCTTTCCCCACCCCGACCAGAGTCTCCCAGATGAGCAGCATGCAACGGCAAGAGCCACCTCTCCCCTTCCCCCGCCAAGCCATGGTTCCATCCTGCGCCCACCCTGCCCTGGCTGGGCAGCGCTTGCACCAGCCCCTGCCCCAGCCCCACTCCTCCCTCACCATGGGGGCCTTGACCTGCCCCCCATGCCCCTTCTCTCCCCCCTCCCCTTCCACCACACCAAACTTACCAGCTGCACACAGCTCTCCAAGCTGCCAGGCTTTGCTCTTCACTGCCTACATGCTGCGCTGCAGCTGTGTGCACACACAGGCATTTATCAGCCAAATTATCGGCCACATCAGGCCAATTTCCAATATGATCAATTTTCTTTATAAAGGTGTCAATCCAATATCAGACCAATGTATCAGTGCACCTCTACAAGGATCATCAGTTGACTATATCCTACCTATTGTTAAGCACTAAGTACAGTTATGATGTTGTATGAATAAATAATCACAAAAAATCAGAATAAGCTCGAAGTTAATATGCATGCATAATCAACATTTAGTAGCATCACCAAACAGAAAATTGACACCTTTATGTTAATTCTGTAAGAACTGAATCCTACAATTTACTGTACAATATATTGTATCTGAAGCATAATTTCTAATGAAGATATCTGATGACTAATGCTGGCTTATCTCACCATTATTAGCCAGATGATAGAAATATGAAATATAAACATAGTTAACTAAATACATAAGATTATAGAAAAGAATATATAATTCCTTTTATCCTCTATAAAATGAGCATCAGTACTTTTTTATTGTAAGGAGACAGCTCCCAGCAGCTTTAAGTGTTTAATAGTTTTGGTGTATGGAGCCATAATGACTGGATCAGTTATTACTCACAGTCAGAGAAGACAATTAGGATCCACATAACTGCTTCAGACAAGTAGAAGGCAAAAACTGTACCTGAACACCTGTACCAGATGATTCAAGGTTGGTAAATGTTTCTAAATCATTCTTACTGGCCACAGCCTACTAAACTTTGTTGCTATATTTCTTGCAAGCAGGTTGAAATGCAATATTACTTAAATAAAATACATTTAAAAGTGATTACTAGTGAAAATATTCAGGGGGAAAATTTTTTTTAATGACCCTGCGCTAACAACCCAAATGGTAAAAATACCACACTACAAGCTCCTGTATGATCCAGTGCTAATTATGAAGAGTACTAGCAATTTACAAATGTTAAATTAAGCATTACTGACAGCTTTCTTTAATTAAACTGTTTTCAGAAAGTGTAATTATTCCAACTCAAAAGCACTGCAAAGCCTTGCAGATATCACCTTTTGTGACTCACTTTCATACACAGTAACTAAAAATACTAAAGTTTGAATATGTCAAGGTGATGGTTAGAAAATTATATTTAGAGGTTTGCTTTAGGGAACTGGCTTGTAGCTAAAGCAGATATACATTAGAGCAATGGTCCAGGGGAATGGCAAGGGTTAACTGATTTCTAAAAGTCTATTTGTGACAACGTTTCCTTCAAGGCCCAGTGTCTAAAGCCAGCAGACACACAGGCTGGGAAACTGAAGACATGTACCACACTGTTCCATAACATGAGATAAGATAGTATTAGATCACAGTGCCAACTGCAGAGCCCTTGGGATTTCCGGTTTTGGTAAACAGACCAAATTAGGAGGCCCAGTAAATAACCAAATTAAGATGTGTGCATGTGATGGGTTTGTTGCAACAAAGGAATACGCTGACAGGACAGAACATGGACAGTATGACAACCACAGAAAAACCGATCAACGATGCCCAGGAATAGAATCATCAGAGGAGGAAAAGGATACAAAAGGAGGGATTTCAGCAAAGGGTCCCCAAGCTGCTGACATGCGACATTCAAGAAAGAACCCCAAGGTAAAGCCTGCATACTGGCCAGACATACCTTTCCTCTGTGACAGCTCTAGGACTGGTAGATATAGAATTCTGTATTTACTATCACTGTGTATCAATAAAATTTGGCTATTATCATATGGAGAGGTCTGTGATCAGTCTGAGGGTTTGGGTCTGCCCGGAACAAGGTATCTGAGTCATAAATCCAGTACCAAAGGTATTGCAGCTCTTGGTTGCAGTAAGAATATTGATTATTCTAAAGATGATGCTATGCAAGAAATTAGCAAAACAATCAATGCAGCTACAGCTAATAACATTAGGTGGGATACATTATAGGACTTTTAGTTTTCAGTAAAACTCTGGGTGAGTGTTAACCAATTTTTTTCTGATGAACTGCCAAATAAATAATAAATAAATATGTACCATAAAACAGTTACACCTGCACCTCAAAAAAAATTTAAACTACCAGTCAAGACATAGACACTTGGCCGAATTCTGCTCCAAATTATGCCATTTACTACATTATTCTTCCATAGGTAAAACAAAGGATAGAGCAGGGGTAGGCAATGCCTAGCAAGTGTGCCAGAGCATGACACACAAAAGCATTTTGCTTGGCACACAAGCCTCAGGGTAAAAGGCGCAGAAAGGCCAGACCTACACTGCCACAACGAGGATTGGGCCCTTCACAACTACCCCGCTGTCCACCCTGACATGTGCACCAACTGCAGGCAACAAGCCAGGCCAGGGTTCCACAGACCCCAGTGCAGCTGCTTGCAGTCTCCCCACTGCCTGCCATAAGCAGCCTGGGCTCTGTGGTGGGTGGAAGGGGCCTGCCCAGAGCCCAGACCAGCTGTGGCAGGCAGCCAGGAGGCTGCAAGCAGCTTCTCTGGGGTCTGCAGAGCCTCAGCCCAGCTCACTGTCAGCAGCTGGTGCATGCATGCCTTGGGTCAGATGACAGGTGAGCCGCAAGGGGCCTGATCCTTGTTGTAGCAGCACAGCTGCTGCCCCTTCCATGCCATCCACCCTGAGGTGTGCATGCACCCACTGCTAGTGATGGTCCAGACCAGGGCTGCCTGCCACAGCTAGCCCAGGCTCTGGGAAGGCCCCTGCCACCTGTTATGAATCCTGGGCTCCTGGCAGCAGGTGGTGGGGAGGCTGCAAGCAAACAACTGTACCTCTGGGTGGATGGCAGGGATGGGGCCCATGTTGTACTGCCACAACAAGGACTAGCTTCCTCATGACTCCCCTGCCATATTCCCCTAGCAAGCCAACATCTTTCAAGTAGAGGTTGTGAGTGTTTTTGGCACTCAGTCCAAAAACATTGCAACCCCTGGGATAGAGTTTCCCTAATAGGAAAGGATATACATATATTCCTTCTACAAAGAAGTCACATTTTGTGTTTGTGTATAAACTATAGGTGCAGACAGAAATTACATTTGTCATGTGATCAGCCCCTTGAAAGTGCTCTACAGCCATGCCCTAACAGAAGAGCATAGCTGCAGAGCACTCTGATCACACAACAAATTAACCTTCAATATATGAGGTTCCAAATGAAAGCACTCTAAAGTGGAGCACCTTTATTAAACTTATGTCTGCTTCAAGAGCTGGGCTGCCACAGCCCAGCCCTGCCCCCAGTGTTGTCTCAGGATGGCAGGGGGAGAGAAGAGAGGGGAGGGTGCTTGAGCTGATGTTTGCGCATCCTGCACTGGAGTGGGGGCAGATGGATTGGAGCCTGATGGGGCTAGGAGAAGCTATAAGTCATAGTTTATCTCCCTGAATTAGCTCCAAATTGGAGCTTGATCCTCCACCATCCCAACCCAACAACTAACATCTGTTGGATTGGGAAGATTGGCCTAACATGGCGCTTTCTGTGAAGTGCCAAAAGTTAGACCAAGGAGCTGCACTTCTGTCTGCACCTTGTGTCAGGGGCAAGGATTTCTTAGGGTGATATCTTTTACTGGACCAACTGTACACTTGATTACATTAAGTTACAGACAAACAGATTTTTGTTCTCAATGGATGGCAATGTCTCTTGTTCTATCTTTTTTCCTACTCTTCTTTTCCCACTATTCTTCCCTTTCTCCTAAATGTACACTCATGTGTTGACTTGCATGTTTGTAAATACTCATCAGGCAAGATACCCATTCTTTCATGTATCCTTTAAATCCATTTTATAATCACTTGAGCTCCACCTGAACTGCGTGATCTCACTTCTTCTCACTTTTATACTGACAGGTTGTCCAAATATATGGGACTGGGTTGTAGACAGGTTTGGCTAGTGGTGAGGCTACTGCAGGAGCCAGGAGAATTGTCTAAAATGAGCCACGTCAGAGTCTGAAAGCCAGTTTACCAGATCCAAGGGGGAAACCCTATGGAGTCCAAAACACAGGGTCAAGGTTCAGGAGGCTGAGACCAATTTACTGAATCCAGAGGGAAATCCAGGGTCAGAATGCAAAACACAGGCAGGGTCAGGATCTAGGAATCAGATGCCAAGTTATCAGATCCAAGGGAATATCTACAAGCCAAAGTCCACAAATAAAGTCAGGCAGTGTCAGGAACCAGGAAAGCTGGCAAGCACAGGAATAGAGAGCTTTACCAAAGCAAAACCTAACCAGAACTGTTGGCTGGCCTCAAATATGTTACCACAGGTAGAGCTAAATGGAGAAGCTGCTGTCCCAGCAGCCAATCAGGAGACCCAGATAGTGGCCAACTGGAGTCATTAGCCAGGTTAAGGCAGATAGTCAAATTCCCAGGCAGTTGTGGCCTACTAAGCAAATTAGCCCAGGGTGGGCCACCTGCTAGGACCCTTGACACCAACTTAAATTGACAGGAAGCTATGTCTTCCCCCACTTCTGCAAAAAGTAAGAATTAAAGCAAAGGAATATATTTTTTCTTGACAGCTAAATGTGTGGAGAAAACATCCTCACAGGCAGCCAGATTGCCAACATCCATCTTCTGAAAAGGGCAGAATACCAGTTAGGCATAATTGTGCTTGTGGTGTGCAAAGATCCATGAAGAAGTCATACATGTGAGTAAAGGGTAAAGCTTTATTGAATTTCCTAGTAATATATTCAGCAAACTTCTGCCCTATTCTCCCAAAACCAGCACAATTGATGACAACCTGTTTGTTGTATCTGATGGTATAATAATCACAGATTTATTTTTCTAATGTATAAAACATGCCTTAGAAACATCTTAGGGTTTATACAAATATAAACACACCATTTTTCCATATGAAAAAGGCATATTTCATAAATATCCCATCGACAGTCAGACCTCCCTACTCAAGAAAATACTTGAGCAGCACGATGCCCAATGCTCAATATATTTGGCTTCTACCAGTCTAGAAAATGAAACACGTTTTAGTCAAGAACCCTTCATGGAAAAAACCTTCAAAACATGTAAATCAAGGGCCACACCAAAAAGGGTTGGAACACACTGAAGTGACAACAAAAGAAGGGGGATCCAGCTGGCTTAATATATTTGGACTTTCAAAAAGCTTTTGACAAAGCCTCACACCAAAGATTTAAAAATAAATAAATAAATAAAAAGTTGGTTGCTATAGGATTGAAGGGAAGGTTCTTTCATGGACTGAGAGCTGGTTAAAAAGTAAGAAGCAAAGGGAGGAAGCTAAGTGGTCACTTCTCGGGATGGAGAGAGCTCAAAAGTGGGGTACTGCAAGGACCTGTGCTAGGCTCAATTTTATTCAACATTTTCATCAATGATCTGGAAATGGGACTGCATAGTGAAATCTCCAAATGTGCAGATTATGCCAAATTACTCTGGTTAGTCAAGTCTCGAGCTGATGGAGAGGAGCCGCAGAAGGATCTCACCAAACTGACTGAGTAGGCAAAAAAATGGCAAATGAATCCAATGTTGATAAGTGCAAGGTAATGCACATGAGGAAAAATGGGGGCACCCACTGAAATCAGTAAGAGATGGGTTTAAAACTAACTAAAGAAAGAGCTTGTTTATATAACATTTAGCTAACTTATGAAATTCATTGCCACAGGATGTGGTGGCAGGTAGCATAGCCAGGTTCAAAAGGGATTAGACAAATTCATAAATGCTAGATCTATCACCAGCTCTTGAGCAGAACAGTTGGATATATTAACTCAATTCTCTCCAAGCAGTGGTGCTCAACCCTTTTAGACCTGTGTGCCAGATGAATGGGACACAGCTAATCTGCAGGCCGTATCAAGCCCCACATGCCATGATCAGGTCCTGGAACCCAACATCACCCCTTCCTGCTCCAGTGCGTGAGGATTGGTCCCCAGGCACCCGACCCTTCCCCTTCCCCCGTGCACCAGGATTGGTCCCCAGCAGCCTGGCACCACCCCATACCACCAGGATTGGTCCCTGGGGGCCTAGCATTGCCTCCTCCAGCTACAGTGCACTGGAATTGGCTCCTGGCACTGCCACCTCCCAGCCTCCCATACCGGAATTGGGCCCTGGGACCTAACATCATCCCCACCTAGTCCTCTGTGCTAGGATCAGGTACCCAATCCAGCATGCAGGTCCTGGGACTTCCCATGGGTCCAGAAATTTGGCAATGGGAGAGCAGTGCCACCACTCTCCCATCACTAAATTTCCTGACCCATAGGGAGTCCCAGAGGCTAGGCAACACAGGGATATGGGTTGGGCAACCCTCCTCTAAAGCATCTACTCCTGCCTCTGTTGGAGACAGGCCTACTTGATGTGCCACGAGGTCATGGGCTTAGGCCTAACATAAGAAAACTAATAAGGGAGACCACTGGGGATACATCAACTGATTTCTTGGGAAAACTAAAAAGAAAACAGGAATGGTAGTGAAGTTATAGGTTAATAACAAGGGATCTGGAAGGGAGCACCAAGCACAGCACACCAGCCAGCATCCAGCGCACCCTGAATGAGTCAAGGGAGCCTGTGGATGCCAAACAGTGAAACTGCCTAGAGACATGAGAGGAGGAGTGACAAGAAGACAGCCCTACACTTGCCCAGGGTCCCCCCAGTCAGAGCCTCCTTCCCAGTGTAGATGGCCAGCTTGGCCAAAGTCAGGAGGAGGTTGACCAGGAGGTTCTGGGATGTGATGGGACCATGGACAGGAAGTGTGTAACAAAAAAGGTGCAGAGAGAAGTGAAGCCAGAACCTCAGGAGGAAGTTCTGGAGAAGGCAAAAGAGATGCTGCAGCTTGGCAGATGAGGTAGGCATGTGCCAAGGTGTCCCTCAGTTGGCAAAAGGGGCAGGTGTTGGGTGTGTCCATAAGTGTGCTAGAAACATGCCCATGGGGATGGCTCCGTGGAAAAGCCACCAACTGAGATCCCCAGTGGTTCATGGGATCAAGGTAGAATATAGACATATCCACCAGAGATCTTCACCACCAACCTAACCTAGGATGGCCCATCACATCCAGGGTGGGATGTAAGTACAGGATGATGGATTATGTGGAGCACAAACATGTAGAGCTGGCAGTGATGGGCTGCTCAGAGGCAAACCAACTTGGTATCCCCCAGACTGCTAAGATGGTGGGGCAGGGAACACCATGGGCCTCGACAACCTTCAGGGATCTGAGGGATACCAGGGGGTGGGAACTGTCTTCATGCAGGACCTTACTGATATAAAAGAGAGGGCAGTGCCGGGCAGGGTGGCCTTGACCTCTTGGAATAGATGACAGGGCACACGCAATGCGGGCAGCTCCATGTGCCAAACCAGCTCAGCAGGATCTGCCTACCACTGCTTGGCATAGTTCAGGTGGTCCCAGATATGGGTTATACTGGCCAGGACCATTCTCCTGTGCTCCTTGAGGACCTCTGTCACTGGCATCATCAGCTTCAGATTTTTCAGCAGGGGCTTAGCAAGATCAGTACCCTGAGTAACCGTGTGTGGGGACCTGGAGGTAGAGACCAGCCTCCAGGCCCTGAGGAGGTCCTCGTAGAAATCCAGCAGCTCCTCCAGGTCCTGCTTGGGGAAACCTTGCAGATCAAATGCTGTTGGTCATATCAAAACCCTCAGAGACAGTAGAGGAAGGTGCAGCTGATCAGGCACCACTGTTGGAGACAGGATTTTTAACACATCAGTGGATTTCATGACCCCATGCACACCAAGGAAATTATAAGCCCCCATTAGTACTGGGGGCCACTAGTGACATGCTACAGATTACTTGGGACAAATAATAATGAAAACAGGGACAGGAGTGGAGGTCAAAGGGTCATAACGAGTGCCAAGGGAAGACACCAAGCAGAGTACACTGGACAGTGCCCTCTGGCCCTCAAATGAGTTCAAGGAGCCAGCGGACACTACCCAGTGATACTCTCCTTGGAGACGGGAACAAGAAAGGGCAAGAAAAGCAGCCCTGCAGTTCCCAGGGACCCTTCCAGACAGAGCTTCCTTCCTGGTTAGATACAGAGCCAGCTTGGCCAGGGCCAGGAGG
Source organism: Alligator sinensis (assembly GCF_000455745.1). Classification (NCBI taxonomy): domain Eukaryota; kingdom Metazoa; phylum Chordata; order Crocodylia; family Alligatoridae; genus Alligator; species Alligator sinensis. The sequence goes on along the minus strand of NW_005841847.1, from coordinate 606,880 downwards.
AGGTTGACCAGGAGATCCAAGGACTTGGTGGGCCATGGACAGGAAGTACATAAATGAAAAGGTGAGGGGAAGAGTGCAGCCAGAACCTCAGCAAGAGTTTCTGGAGAAGGCAGTGCAGAAGCTGCAGCCAGGAACACTCTGGGTATGGATGCACTGGGGTCTGCCTCTGCTCTCAAAAGGGGCAGGTGTTGGGTATCAAAAGGGGCAGGTGTCATCTGCTAGCCATGCCAGATACACACCCGTGATGATGGCTCCATTGAGGAGCTACCAGCTGAAGTCCCCGGTGGCTCACAGGACCAAGGTGAAGTACAGACTCGTCCACTGGAGACCCATGACCCTACCCTCTCCTACGGTGTCCCACCACTTGTTGTCTGGATGGGACACAAGGATGGGATGGCAGATGGTCTGAAGCACAAGCATGTAGACCTGGCAGTGGTGGGTGGTGCAAAAGTCTTCAGGCGAGAGCACATGAGAGAGTCTTAATGGGGGTGGGGGCTTGGGAGTGCAGCCAGGGACCCTGTCCCGATGCTACCTCCCACCCAGGGCTCCTCTAAGGCCTCCACCCATATGGAGCCTTTGGGTGGGTCGGTGGCACCCAGGCCCCCTGCCTGCATGGGTTGCCTGGTGGGTCCTTGGGGGCCTGGGGGCAGTGGGATGGCCAGGAGTCCCCTCACCTGTCCCACATGTGCCCAGATTGAGGCCCTGGAGGGGCAGGCAAGGGAAATCCAGGCAGAGGTTAGCAGAGGTTAGCTCACAGTTTTTTCTTCTGTGCTCCCTGTTGTAGGCCACAGTCCAAGGAGGCAAGAATGCATCAATGAGGTGAACCAGCATCTTTGACGTGGTGCCACCAAGGCAGCTTCAGCTTCTATGAACACGGTGCCCACTTCAAGGACAGAGGACTCCTGGGGAGAGACAGCATCCATCTCATGCAGAAAGTTAAGTCCCTTTTCTTGGCCAGGATGGCCGATCTCTTAGGGCTTTAAACTAAGATCACAGGGGGATTGGGAAATGCCAGCTGGACCCTACCCGGGGACCAATATACAGGAAAGCTCCATTGACAATGAAACCAAGCAAGCCACTCTTATGGGAGCTAAGTAAACAGCTCCCCTTCAATGCGACAGGAGGCCAGTGACTTCAGTAGAAGGATTTAAGTACCTGTACACCAATGCCAGAAGCACGGGAAACAAACAGGAAGAACTAGTCCTCCTGCTTTCCATTGGGCACTACGATCTAGTAGGGATCACAGAGACCTGGTGGGACTCCTCTCACGACTGGAGCATGGCCATAAAGGGCTACATTCTTCACAGAAGGGATTGGGTAGGGAAGAGAGATGGGGGTGCTAACCTCTATGTGAAGGAGCAGTACAATTCCCTACAGGCTGATGTCGTCCCCAAAGAAGAACAGCTTAAAACTCTCTGGGTCAAGCTCTGGGGGAGGTCTGGCGAGAGAGACCTGACTGTAGGTGTATACTACGGGCCATCTAACCAAGGAAAGGAACTTGATCTAGTGTTCTCCCATGAACCAATGGAAGCCGCACATGCACAGGACACGGTTGAAATGGGTGACTTCAACTATCCAGACATCTCCTGGGAGGAATGCTTGGCCAGCTCAGATTGATCACGATCCTTCCTGACCAGCACCGAAGAACTTTTTTGACTCAGGAGTTGCATAGGCCAACTAGAGGCAATGCACTTCTTGACCTGGTCCTGGCCAAAGGGTGACCAACTTAAACACAGAAGGGAGCCTAGGTGATAGTGACCATGAAATCATTATGTTCATGGTCTGTCACAAGGCTGACAAAAGAGATACCAAGCTCGAAGTCTTAGACTTCAAAAACGCAAATTTTAATAAGCTCAGATCACTAGTAGATAATGTTCTGAGAGACAAAGGATCACAGGTAAAGGAAGCATGAGAAGAATGGTCGTTCCTTAAGGACACAATCCTTAAGGCTCAGAGAAAATCCATTCTCTTACGAAGAAAAAGTAGAAGAAGGGTCAAAAAAAAACCCTCTTGGCTAAGCAGGGAAGTTGCAGCCCTCCTCCAGAAAAAGAAAGAGGTATACAAACAATGGAAGCTTGGGACATCCGCTAAGAAGACTACTTGACAGTGGCCCACACTTGTAGAAACCAGATTAGGCAACCTAAGGCAGAAACAGAACTAAAACTAGCTACAAGAATCAAGGACAACAAGAAGTCCTTCTTTAGCTACATAGGGAATAAAATGAAAACTAACGGGAGTGTGGGGCTGCTGCTTAATGCCTCAGGATACCTGGTCACTACCACTCAAGAAAAAAAATGAAATTCCTATATGACTACTTTGCCTCGGTCTTTCACAAGACCAAGGGGAACAAAACGCCAGGCAGAGCACAGAATAAGCAGGGAGGGATTGACACCATTCTCACCATTGCCATAGAATTGGTATACAATCAGTTAAAGAAATTAGACACACATAAATCAGCAGGACCAGATGAATTTCACCCAAGAGTGCTGCAAGAGTTAGCTGAAGTAATCGCAGAGTCCCTGGCAAAGGCTTTTCAAATCATGGACCTCTGGAGAAATCTCAGAGGACTGGAAGAGGACCAATGTTGTGCCCATCTTCAAGAAGGGGAAGCATCAGGACCCAGGAAACTACAGGCCAATTAGCTTAACTTCTATTCCAGGGAAAATCCTAGAAACATTCAAAGAGGCTATATGTGACAAACTTGCAGAAGGCATGATACTGAATGACAGACAGCATGGCTTCATTGCAGGCAGGTCTTGACTGCTGATCAACCTAACTTCTTTCTATGATCAGGTGACTCATCATCTGGGCAAGAGAAAAGCAGTTGACATCATATACCTCGACTTCCAGAAAGCCTTTGACCTGGTATCCCACAAGGTACCAATCAGAAAACTGGAAGATATCGGGCTCAACTGCAGGACCGTCAATTGGGTGTCAAACTGGTTGAGAGGCAGGATGCAGAGAGTCCAAATGAATAGATCGGTGTTGTCCTGGTGAGATGTGGGCAGTGGCATACCCCAAAGGTTAGTACTTGGCCTAGTGCTGTTCAACATCTTCATCAATGACCTGGATGAGGGGGTGAAAAGCCCAATGGCCAAGTTCGTGGATGACACCGAGATATGGGGTTACACAGATTCACCCACAGATAGGCTGCAAATATAAGCAGACCTAGACAAGCTAGCATATTGGGCATAACAGAACCAGATGAGGTTCAACGTAGAGAAATGCAAAGTGCTGCATCTGGTAAGGAAGAACCCACAACACACCTACAGGCTAGGCATCACTAACCTGACCAGTACTACAAATCAAAGGGATCTGGGGGTAACAATAGACCCCAGCATGAATATGAGCCAGCTTGCGACACAGTAGCTGATAAGGCCAATAAAACTCTGGCATGCATCAATTGATGCATCTCCAGTAAAATCAAAAAAGTGATTCTCCCGCTTTACTCAACATTGGTGTGGCCACAGTTGGAGTACTGCATCCAGTTCTGGGTGCCGCACTTCAACAAGGACACACTAAAGCTCGAGAGGGTCCAGAGAAGGGCCACCCGTATGATCAGGGACTTGCATGGCAAGCCATATGAGGAGAGGCTGAGAGATGTCAGGCTTTACAGCCTAATGAAAAGAAGGCTGAGAGGGGACCTGATTGCAGCTTACCACTATATCAGAGGCATGTGTCAGGGGCTCAGTGAACAACTGTTCACCAGGGTGTCCTGGGGAAAAACTAGAAACAACAGCCACAAACTCCTGGAAGATAGTTTCAGGCTGAACACTAGGAAAAACTTCTTCACAACGAGGGTGTCCAGACTATGGAACAAGTGCCCCCCAGAGGTGGTGCAACCATCTACCCTAAAAGTCTTCAAGAGAAGACTGAATGGTCACCTGGCTGGGGTCACCTGACCCCAGATGTCTTTCCTGCTCATGCAGAGGGCTGGATCCGATGATCCTTCTGGGTCCCTTCCATCCCTATGAGTCTATAAAAGCAGGCCAGATTAGTGTCCCATAGCCTACTAAGATGGTGAGGTAGGGAGTGCCGTGGGGCCTGCCACAGGGTGGGGGGAGGGCGGGGGGGAGACAGACATATTGGAACCCTCGAAGGCAGTGGAGGAAGGTGCAGCTGATCAGGCACCACTGTTAGAGACAGGATACTGGGCTGAATGGACCATTGATATGACCCATTATAGCACTTTTCATGTTCTTATGGGCATGTTATGTCCAACATCTCAGCTATCTTCAACTAGAGTTTGGGAAGGGAAGGGAAGGGAAGGTAAGGTCTATCAGGCAGACAGAAACTAAGCCATATAGGACATCATAGATCAAAGGTGAATGGGTGAAAGGTTATGGAATTGCCCTGGGAAGCCAATACTCTTGGAGAACTGACAAGACATCGCTCATTATATTAATACATTAAATCCACATGCTGCATCTCTTGAGTTATTTTCAAGGAAAGTCAAAAAGAAAGCACATCACAAAAATCCAACCTAGAAGTCATAAAAACACAGTTTATTCTACTAAGGATTAATTTGAGGGGAAAGTCACACCCACTTTGGCCCACAGATCACAGTTTGATTTTTTTTTTTAAAAAAAAGGAGAAAAACCTTTTCTCTTTAAAGAAGAAAAAACCCAGGAAACCATGGATTTCCCTTTGTAGGCTGGCAGAGTTCCAGCCTGCAAGGGGCTGCTGGGGGTAACAGGAGGAGGGCAATCAGAGGCATGTGCACGCACGAGCGTGGCTGGCAATACAGCCAGGAAGTCTGGTGCAAAGAAGCTCCCATACCTTCCTGCAGGTAAGTCTATGGGGGGGCGGGCACTGGTGACAAGTTGTGCCCCCCCAGATTTCTGCACCCACAGCAGCGCACTGAGCTGCAGCCTGTCCAGATCAGCACCAGCACCAGGCAGAACCCATCTCCATGGCCCAGTGGGCAACACTGGGCACAGGAGGCCAGAAAGGCTCAGTGCTGCTGTCACCAGCACCACCACCAGAAGCACCACACCACCATGACCACCAAGATAAGGCACCACAGTAGTGGCACAGAATTGTGCCTCCTCCTGACCCCCCGCACCCCGAGGCAGTGGGCAAGGGATGCATCACCTTGGCAGTCATAGCAGTGTGGCACTCACAGCAGTGACAGCACTGAGCCTCTCCTCCCTGATCTGCCACCCTGCGCTGGCTCCTGCCTGCTGGGCTGCGGAAGCAGCTCCTGTCTGGAGCTGGTCTGGACAGGATGCAACCCTGTGCTCCACTGTGGGCACAGAAATCTGGGGGGGGGGGCACAATTTCCCTCTCCCCTCCACACATCCATTGTTCAAGCCATTAAGGAAGCTATGTACTGAGACATTTTTAGCGGCAGTCCTTTTATTTATGTTGTGTTTTTTAATTTATGCGATAGAAATACACAGCACTAGATGGGCATTTAAGATAGTAATTAGAAAGAAAATCTAATATGATAAAATAATGTAATATATACACACACATATACATAAACACACACTTTATACTTAATAAATAATAAAGTATAACATAATATTTTAGCAAGCAATAAAAACTGATACCTTGTACAGCATACACCAAAGAATAATAATCCCTTTTCTGCAGGATATCCAAGGCACCACGGTGATATAAAGATCTTCAGCAGAAAATACTAATATAATGTATGACCAGCAAATTCACATATTCAATACTTATTTTAATCCCATTTTCATTTTATAGGGTATGAATACAATTTCTGCATGAAAAGGCACAAGTTTGTGATTTTTCTATCGATTATTAATAACCACACATAAATTTATAACTCACTACAAGAAATAAAACTTCCCAAGATGTTTATTTTGTGAGTAAATCAGTCACCAGCATTGCTTAGCCTTCTCTTAAATTGGCTCTTAGCCACATAAAATAGTCAAAGATATATTTATCACTTCAGGAGAGGTTTGAAACCTTTATTAAAGCACTCTGTATACAGAATAGACCTTACTTACTTGTGCTCACTAAAATTTACCTTACCTCATAAGTTTTGTTTTCCTTTCTTTACACATGAATTAAGTGTAGAATTAATGCTATGAGAGACAAATGTCCCTTTCTGTCAGAATGGTTAAAAATCAATGATTTCTTTAAATCAGATTTTTTTTATTTAAATCGGATTTTTATTTTTTGTTAAGATGTTTTAAAAAAAACCTATAAAGATAGTTTTAATTTAAGATATGTTAAATTTCAAAGATACCATCATGGAATAGGGATTATAACCTCTAACTATATACTATTTGAGACACTATACTCATGTAACCTTTTTAGAAAAGTTTTATAAATAAGTCACAACAGGCCATTGTCTACACCAGGGGCCCACTCTTATGGGGTTCCCAGAGGCTCATCCATAGATTAGTAAAGATTAAAGAAAACCACTCTAACCAATGGGACTCAGTGCTCAGTCTAGAAGATCCCATTAAGCATCTCTGTAATGCTTAGTTTCAGTCCTCAAACTGTGGATTTGTCTCTCCAGAAATAACGCCTTGTTAACAGCAGTATATGGAGATGAGACATAACCAGGGATCATGGTTTTCCCCGATTTAAAAAAAAAAAAAACAACAACAAAAAACAAAAATCACAAATTCTCTGATTAAAAAACCACACAGCTTCTCTGATAAACCCCCCCAAATTCATGATTAAAATGAAAGGCCACTATATATATAGGTATCAGTTGAACACAATGCTTTAAAATTGTAAATATGTCAAGAAAACAAATCTGGAAGCCTACCAGTGCCTCAATCACTATAATAAAATAAATTCTAAAGACCTATAAATTTTGGCATTTGATTTTAGGTTTTTTATCATGGAAAATCAGAACTCCCCCTGCCCCCTTAGCTCACCAGGACATAGGTCCAGGCCATTCACTCCCAAGCCACAGACCCCACCCCAGCTGGTGCCCCTTGCCCCCCATCCACAACCCCCTGTCCCTCTAGCTCTGCCAGAGGGGCCCCCAGCTGGCAGGGCTACAGGGCCAGGGACCTGGGTCCGCAGCCCCCTGCCCCCCACAGAAGGCAGCAGCTGCTGTAACAGAGCAGAGCATGGAGCCTGATTCCCCACCCCTGCTGCAGGCTTGGGATGGGGCTGGCTCCCCTCTGTTGCACGCACTCCTGTGGGGGGCAGGGCAATCCTGCCCTCCCAGATCAGTACACGGGGTAGGGGTGAGTGCAGGCTGCCTGCTTGGGCTCCCCACCCTGCTGCCCTCCCCTGGGGCCTCTGCAACCCAGTGGATGTGACCTGGTGCTGCAGGGAACAGCAGGGGCATGCGAGGAAGCTCACTGCTGCTGCAAGCTAGATGCTGCCCTGGCAAGGCATCCCCTGCCCACACAGCAGCAGTGAAAGTGATGGTGTGGGATTCGCAGGCAGGAGACACGTCACCAGTGCAGCACAGAGTTTGCAGCAGCAACAAGCTTCCCCACATGACCCCGCTGTTCCTTGCAGTGCAGAGTCGCACCCACTGGGCTGCAGAGGCCCCAAGGGAGAGCAGAGGGTGGGGAGCCCAAGTCCACAGCAGCCAGCTTGCATCCACCCTTGCCCCATGCACAGAGCCAGGGGGCAAGCATCCCCCCTAACCCTCTGGGAGCGCGTGCAATGCTGGGGAGCCAGCCCCACCCCGGCCACCCAGACAAGCTGCCTGAGGCCCCATCCTGCTCCCTTCCAGGGCCCTGCAGCTGTACATTGTGGCCCCAGGCCCCAAGCTCCACACACCGCCCAGCTGGGCAGCATTCCCAACTCCCTCCCTCTCTATGGGGGCCTCAATCCCTCCCCCGCACCCAGGTTACCTGCAGGAGTTGCTGTCCAAGCTACCTGGAGACTAATCTAATGCGTAGTAACATGTCACTGTCTACACATGCGCAGGACTTCTGTGCATTAGTCTAATGTGCCATTTGCTAGTACCAACACATACAGGTACTAGATAAATGTTGTATTAGCTAATGCACTGTAGCGCACATGTAGATGCTGACCAGGAGCAGCAGAGGGCCTGCTGCTGCCTGGCTAAGCCCCAAAGCGGGGGAAGCTGTGCCCACTGCAGGGGCAGCCATCTCCCTGCCAGGCAGGGATTAGGATGGGACGCAATCCCCATGTGGCTGGGAAAGCTGTGTCGGCTTCAGGGGCAGCTGTCTCCCCACCATGTGGGGCACCACCCATCCCCGTCCCGATCCCCACACGGCAGGGAGACAGCTGCCTCTACAGCTGGCACAACTCTCCCCACTTGGCAGGAATTGGAACTGGCCCCCGTGCCCTCTACCAGCCCCCAGGGATGGCACCCAGGGAGCCTAGAGCTCCCCCTGGCTGCTGCAGAGGGGCAGAGTAAGACAGGAGCAGCCCTCTATTGGGCTGCTGCTGTCAGATGCAATTTGCTACCAGTGGGGGTGCATGTGTAGGTGTGCACCTCAGAACACATTAATAAGCCTGAATTTTCTTCACAGAAAATTCAAAAGCATTAATTGCATGTGTAGATGCACCCACTGTTTGGTCCAAAGCTGAGCTGCCAAGCTCCTATGGTGAGACAGGGCAGTGAAAAGTTTCCCCAGCTGTAATAAAGACTTCCAGAGGTGGGGATTCTGGCACCTCCTCATAGTCAGCATCCTAACTGGGTGCCCTGCTCTTCCTGCCCTAGTTAGACTACTGCTCAGACATAACAGGGGGCAAAGAGCCCAAGTGGCCTGTTGAAAATATTAGAGGGAGGGAAGGTGAAAATCTCATAGTTTGGCTTACACTCTGGGTTTCACAAGAATAAGTGAACCTGAAAGAGGTCTAGAAGTTATGAAATCCTAAATGGGTCACTGAAACCCATGCCAGCAAGACCCTAAATTTTTTTGCAAAGATTTTGTCTTTAACAATGTCATTCTGCTCTGCTAGACAATGGACAGGGGCAAAGAGAAGCCTGGGGAGAAGCAGTAGAGCTATTTCTCCCCCTCCTAAAACTTTTCTCCCATAAAACATCAGAAGTTACAGATTTTTACAGCTCATACATTTTAATTCTTAACCAGGTTTTAAAGTCCTAAGAAAATGACATCAAGTTTAGACTTCATTGCTCAGTTTTAAACCTCATGTAAAATAATTATTAAAAAACCGAATATCGAAATTTTCTACTGAAAATGTCATTGAAAAATCTGTGACTAGCACTGTGTTAAGGTACAGAAGCTGTATAGCCTTAACATGCATATTCACTGGGAGATAATTATATGAGTTCAATTTTTTAGCAGCCAGTCAGATCAGTGTTTTCATCCAGATCACATATATCATTTAAGTGATTTATTTCATTTTTAAACCAAAACCCTCTTTTGTGAAAATGTTCAGCTATCACACAGAATACGGAAATAATTTCTGTTTCTTACATTTTATAATCTAGTTCCGCTAGTCTTCCTTACATGATACAATCTAAGTGCGAAATTCATAATGCAGATTTACAGCCGATTATAACTGAGAATTTTCTGAAAAACATCAAATACATCTCTCCAGCTCAGTCTGAACAGAATATAGATAAAGCATGTCTGTTGACACAAATGCACTAAATCTGTATTGTGGAGAAAACATCAATTTAAAAATGAGTCGATTAACGTATGCATTGTTTCAGAACTACACACAATCTTCTTGGCAATAATTCTATGTCCTTACTTAAGCCAGCTTGCCAATTATCATTATGTATAACTATATCCCATAAGTATGGGACAAAATTTTGATGATAGTGTTTAGATTTCATAGAGAATGCACATAAATTTAATCTAGTATAATGGAATATCAAAAGGTTGTCAGTTAATTGCTAACATAGTTATAATTATCTTGCTACTTGATGCCAAGCAAGAAATATTGATCAGTGAACCCCATTTCAGGCATGTGCACATACATCGTGAAAAAAATCTAGCTACTCATGTGCAATGGCTGAGTTCTCAAGAAAAGCAGTCATGCATACCAACATAAAAAGCATAAATAAATGAAGGAATGAAACCTAAATACCTAGATCGAATATTGCCATAACTGCTGCTGATATAATCTATGCAGAGTGCAATCATGAATCAAGTAATTTTAATAATGTGCACTCATATGTTTTATAAAGGTTTTAAAGGTTAACAGGAGAGGTTGCTTCATACTGCAAACCAGTGTTTGTAGTCAATTTGAATTCCAAACATAAAGGCTCTACTTTGTTGCTGCTCAGGAATGTTTGCATGCATGGTCTTCTGAATATACACGTTTAGGAAATAACTGTTTACGGGAACTGCCTGTGGGAATTATTTATAAGCCAGAGTGAGCAAATCAGAGTAAGGGATGTTAAAGTTGAGGCTGAAGGCTCCAGTTTTCTCCAGGCTCACTTATGTACATCCAAGGTTTTCTGCCATTGACTTCACACTTTGGAGGGCAGAAATTGAAATTTAATGTACATTATTATTGCTGCATCATTTTTAGCTGATTTAGGAAGGCATTACTGTTTACAGTGGTGTCCACGTTCTTGGGCTGCAAATTACATTTTGGTTTGGGTCATGTTTCTCACAAATGCCACCTCCCTTCACAAGGAAGGAACTGTGGACCTCCATGAGAGATGTCATCCAGCTAGGGGGTCTGGCTTATAAAGGGGAATGGTAAAATGAAAAACTCAAATAAAAAACCTCTCTGTGGTACTGAAGTGGTACTTTGAAACAGAAATATTTCAGCTTGAAAACAAAAGAATTTTCATTTTCAGTTTCGTTTGCAAGTCAGTTTTCTCCAGAGAAAAAAAGCTCATATTCCAGCCAGTTCTTATAAGAAATCCAAAGATTTCCTACCAACAATGAAAAAAGTGACATTTTAAATTTCCAGTTACTTAAGTTCTCCAAAGGAATCAGGTATGAAGTAGTAGAAGGACTTCACAAAACTGCTTAAAAAGATGATGTGCCAAAACAAACCTTCCAACTGAAAGACAGTGGCGCAACTAGGGTGGGGGCAGCAGGGGCAACTGCCCCACATGCCAACCAGGATGGGAGGCAAACCCCACCCCCACCCTGAAGAAAACAGGTTTTGTCCCAGCCACATGATTACAGCAGCAACAGGAACAAGAAGTTGCCAGTACCCTTGTATATAGCAGCTGCCTCAGGTGCCCAGCCACGTTTTTACACTACTGCTGAAAGATGTAAATTTTAGCAAACAAAGCAAATGAGAAGGAGATGATCTCGGTAGTTTAGACAAAAAAAAGCTTTCCTTTCCTTCTCATTTTTGTAACCTTTTGCAAGAAGCCATTACACAACTGATATTCTTGGGATAAGAAAATCCTAAAGACAGGAGGTGTTATCAAACATTGTATATTCAAAAAGGTCTAGTCCTGAAATGGAACTACTCGCGTTTCTTGATTTTGTCTTGAAGGGAATCAAAATACACACACGCTTTCCAGTTTGAGAAAGCACATCTGACAACCTTCCATATGCCAGAAAGATAGTCCAGTCCATAGATAAAGATAGTGCACTGCTACCTAGCTGAGCAAAATGAGATTCTTTGTTTCTGTTGCTGGGGAACCAGAGCATCATTTCTTCAACAAGCTACTGCCCAGGAGCTATAGTCCAAGGCCTGGAATCCACAGCAGTTCAGAGAAGACTGGAGTGAGAAGACATCAGGAATGTTTACCTAGCTGAGCTACTGACCTAGCAATTTAAGGAAGTTTACTTCAGAAATTGTGCCTCCCTGTTCCATATCTTTTCTGAAAATTATACAGTGTGCAGAATAAACAGAACTGAAATGTTCTGTATTGGTTAGGATGACCATATTATTTTGAAGGAAATCCAGGGTGGGGGACACCACATACACATGCCTCCAATCCCGTGGCTCCCAGAAGCCCTGATGCAAGAGTCAGTTTGGGGGCAGGACAGCATGGAGGCCCAAGGCCAGGCTCCATCCCCTACACACAGAGGCTGGACCCAGCTGGGAACGGACCCTGTGCAGCAACCCCCAGGCTCCAACAGCCCACACATAATGGCCACACAGTACCTCCCCGCACCACCAGCAGCTGCACCCTGGACATGAGGCTGCCGGGGCAAGAGGCCATCCCAGCTTGCCCCGCACAGGTGCTTGAGTCCCAGCCCTGACCCCAGCCCCCTCCCCCATCTCACCCCACCCTGGCCATTCCCCCACACCCCCTCCGGGCAGGAGGAGCAGTGCTCAGTCCAGCCTGGCCTCCAGCTTCCAGCCACTACTCAAGAGGAGCTGGGCCAGGCATGTGCGGGCAGGGCGGTGCCACAAATCCAAGACTTTTGCTTCAATTTTAGCCAACTGGCCAGGCAGCCTATGAAATCAGGACTCACCTGACCAAACCAGGACATACTGTCACCCTAATACTAAGAGAGTGTAAATATGCATGAGTTGAAAGTGGGAATGGAAATGGATGCAAGGGCAGCAACCTCTGTGACTTCTGAAGAAATGTATAAATAAACATTGCCTGATGCCAAATAAAGAAAAACTAATCTAGTTTTGAAACAAAGTATAGCCAAGAACAATAAAAGGAATAGGATGCTAGAAAGCCACTGTAAAACATAAATGCACCTGCTTATCATTACCATTAGTTGTGAGTGAAGCAAATGGCTCTTGGCTGATAGCAAAGTTGACTAACAAAGACTATATTTGGTTCTAACACCAGGTTGGATCCAGTGAAGGAATTAAAAGCAAAATATGAAGCTGTATGTAATAAATACAAAGGGTTAATAAAAGGCAAAACAACAAAGCTGCATGTGGCTAAAAGTGCATTATAAAATTTCTAAAGGCTCATTCTCTCCCTTACACTGTAGAAATTTATGGAAAGGCAATAAAAAGTACTGCAAATGTAGGAAATAATTTTACCTGTGAAGTTTAGTGAGTGACTGTATGAACGTTTATGCTTTCAAAAAGGGTGAAAGCATAGAATCTGTAGAAAATACACACAGCGTAAGTCAGCAGGACGAGCCGGAAAATCTCTGGCATGTGAAGTACCTGCAAGTAATAAGTGTAGAAGTACCTGGATGTGGAGGAGTGGCTTTCCCTAGTTATTGCCCATATGCCTACAAAAGTGTACAGGTTTGCCAGAGTGCTGGAGGCTTTCTATCAAATGTTTCTTTTTTTTTCCTGGTAGGTTGCCACAGTCTGGGTTCTGATCTCAAAGCAGCTCTCTTTTTTTTTCTTTTTTTTTTGTATAAAAGGATTGTAAGTACTATTTCCCATTTTTCTTTTCTATTATCTCCCTCCACACCAATCCCTACCCACCCCCCCCAGGAGGGGGAGGTTATGCTTGGTTTGTTTTTTTTTTCCTTTCTCTTTTCACAAAAGCTGAAGAGGAAACTCCCCAGATTAGCTTATCATAGCTGTTGGTTTGCTATTTATTCCCTTTCATTTTATTGTTTATCAAAGTTTTATTTCCTTCTTTCTGCGTCTGCAGTATTTTTTCAAATGGTTTCCATGACAGAGGTGGCACCAGCCCCCTCGATTCTTTTTTCATTTGACGAGCTTTAGTTAAAGTGCCCCCTACCACCATTTTGAAACACGGAGATGCAGAATACACAAGATGCTGAGGCTGCTGGATCATGCTAATTAGTAGACTCAACTAATTACCATGTGTCAGAGCAGACGTCCAGCATGTGTGTAGGTGCCTGTACTGACTATCTGGCCTGCCAACTGCCTACTCAAGCATGCTTTTTCTCAGGGGACCCTCTGCCTTTAAGCAACCACTGTCTATTTTTCATTTCATACCTGTACCTTGTAGCACTTCTTGACCATTAACTTGCATTATCAATGAACCCCACAGCTAGCACTATGCTGCTACAAATCTGTCCTTTCTGGGGGTCATGAAAAAAACCTTTCCAGGGCTCAGTGTGATGAGCAGATCTGCATTTGGGTTCAGAACAGTTGGAGAGTTTCTTGACCTTACTACTTTAGACCCACTATGCCCAATTCCATCTTTCTGGCACACACTTTTTTCTCACAAATACAAATTTTCTCTCCTTCCTGAGAAATTTTTG
>NW_005841847.1:586835-592876 GCF_000455745.1 Alligator sinensis | reverse complement strand
CTGCTGTTGTTATCCTCTTATGAAAGGATGAAGTGTGGTGGAGGCTGCCCCACAGTCTTTCTGACATGTACGTTAGTGACTCTGCAATGGGCCTTTGGCTGAATAGCACTGGGTCAAACTTATTTCTAAATACTTTTGTATTATTTTTATTACTATTGAAAAAACAGTGTTCATGCAAACTCCAACCCCTACACGCAGACTAGAGATGCGCTTTCGAATTTTTTTTCTCCATATAGCTGAGAACTGCTTTTTCCCTTTGGTGAAATGAAGCCAATCTTGAAGTGTAACAGAGCAGCTGTTTAACAGCTTTATTACAAAATTGCTCAGGGAAGGAGGTGAAAAAAATACAGTTTTCATATGTAACTGCAGGGAAATTTATAAAGGAAAAAGAATTAGTCAAGTTGGAATTTGGCTAGGGCATTCAATTTAACTCTTCTATTTTTGCTAAATCATGGAGGGATTGTTAATAACCATAAGTAAAAGAGACTTTGTTTTCTCTCTGACCTGAAAAGCTGCACACAGCACAGTGCACCCTAGTAACATTGGCTCAGAAGCAATTCAGAGAGAAGAGAGCCATCTGCTGAACACCCAGAACTACTTTCTGTAATCACCTGAATATTCTTTGGCAGTTTCATACCCAAGTACTTTTCAGGTCCAACTTTTCTGGGCTTGTAAAGTCTGACAGGTTAAATTCATGAGAAGGTTTGGCCATAGGTCAATATTACAGTATCAGGCACAGATATAAAACTATATATAGCACATGGATCAATGTCATCCAAGACCATAAAAAATCTCCAGTATGCAACACAAATCCTTCAGAAGAGCTAGATTTTATATTTGGATCTTAATTCCATTCAGCTAAGAGATGGATAGAAACTCCTGTTGCAGAAAACTTCCCACTTCTTCAACATGAAAGGATCAAAAACATAGTTCTCCTGATTTTATTTGGAATAACCTAAGTGTCTTTAAGACAGACTCACTTCTTTTGAGCATGGCACTTCCCTCCTTTGCCCAGACTACCTACTCTTTTCCATAACAGTGGCATCATACTTTGGGGAGGATCCAGTGGGATTGTGCAGTTGCACCCTCCTTTGATTCACGGTCCATCCAAAATTTGTCCTGGAAGTGACAGCAGCATTTCTATTCAGTGGTGATGGAGTCAATTGACTTTATGGTTCATTATAATCTACCTGATATCTTCTAAACTCTTCATTCTACAGGTATTAACAAACCTCTCTCCATTAAAATGGTTTTGATGGTCAACTGAACAAGCTAACCTTTCTTCTGCAAGTCTGCTGTCTGTCAGCAACTCCTGGTAACATAGTTCCTATTTCACAGTCCCGAATAATGTGTTTAACTCCAACTAAAACACATTAATTCAGACATGGCAATAGATTTCAGTGAAGCACTGGATGCACTGTCAAGATGCTCAAGAAGGCTAGGTTTTTATGAATCTGAAAGAGATGTCCATTTAATACTTATAACTACAGGACCAATGAAACAACGTATTCTTTTTATTAGTTTTGCCTAGTTTCTTGCATTTTATGGATTATATGTAATGTGGCAAATTAATGTACAGTCAGGTGAATTTATATTGGCTTTTGCTCATATCTAAAATCAAATAACATAGCCCTGGACCACTAACTAATTAGTAAAGCCTCTAGTTCCTTTTTATCTTGATAAGAATCTGCATTGTGTTACATGTGATGATGCACCACACAATCTGCACCCCAGTTTTCAAAATCCTAGATCAGCCCATGAACATATTCAAACCCAGCTTTTCCTTATCTTGAAAATCTACTCTGTCCATAAACTGTCTGTCACCACCTCTAGAACATGCTCCACATGGGACACCACTGGTATGCTTCCAAGTCATTTCTACCCTCAGAGATACCTTTATATCCTCTTTGTTTTTTTAAAATATTATATTTATATAATATACACACACACACACACAACACACACACTTGGGAGGCCTGACATGCCTCCATCACCACATATGAAGGTAGAAAACCTCGATAGCTGACCTTTCCCTCGCACTTATGCAATAATATCTCCTTCCATAGACAACTGGTAGGGGGTGCACATGCCCCCAATGACAGGGCCAGTGCCTCCCCCCTCCCCCCACAGGCAACACCGATGCTGTCGGTAGGGCTGGTGCCCCCCCGATAGGGCCGCCACTGGCAGCGGCTTCTGTGAGTGCCCCCCCAGATTTAGGAGGCACCAGTCACTCATGTCTCCTCCCTCCCCACAGACTTTGTGCACACCACATAAGGTTTCCCACACATTGTTCTCCTCACTTGTCCCACTGCCAAAGATACATATACCAGCATGGAAGAAGGACTGGACTTTCTCTTCTCTAAATGACAGCAAGGTATACTAAATAAATACCATGAAAGCATCCCATGTGAGAAATCCTTGTTCATATAGCCATGAAATTTGATAAAGGTATTTAAAATATTCACTACTGTTCTTGTTTCTGAAAGCATAGCCTTAAGCCTACTGACATTTCATGGTCTGTTAATACAGAGCACTTTAAATATAGAAAGGTACACAGTATACATTAAAGACCATGTAGGCTCATGCATGAGATAGCCTGCATTGTATAAAAGTTGGATTGTTTTAATGGTACAAATTATAAGACCGAATATTCAGCACTGTTTTCAAGTTCAACATAGAAAATGACCACAAGAAATAAACCCACATCTTTCAAATCATATTTAGAGTTATTGAATAAAATCACAAGTACAGTATAACACAGACTACGCAAAAATGTCACTTGTTCAAAACTTTCACAAATCATGATTTATTTCTGAAAGGTAAATGAAACCATTAGATACTGTTTCCCAGCACTTAAAGAGTTTGATTCATGCCTTATACCTCAGCATGTAAGAGTTTTGTTTCTCTTAACAATATAATATATCCAGCTGCTCTCTTCTATTCAGTATTCTAAGTTTTATATCATTTGATGATCATTAAGAATGAGGTCTGAAGTGTTACAGTTGCATACGCCTAATTCTGCAGTCTTACTGCTTCCTATATGTGATGCTGATTGGATATCTAGTTCAACAACTAATGATTTCACCTAACCAAGGTATTTGTATTTATCACCCTTGCAAGCTAGAACACAGATAACAAGCAGGATTCAATCCTATGGATACTTCACTTAAACGAGTAAATTCATTAAAGTAAAACAGAGTTTGGTGCGAGTCAAGTGAACTGGATCTGGCCTTGAATGTTCACAGATACATTTAGAGAGGGGCACTGCGATTCCAAAGATACGGTCAGATTACATTTTTCATCTAACAGGTATCCACACAGAAAATGAGTAAACCAAAATTATTTCTGTATTAAGATTCAGAAATCAAATACTCTGAAGTCCAGAAATTCAAGACAGAAGTTGACTCCCACGTTAACTCAATGGTGCACATTTTATGCACTATGCAATGTGTGCTGGTAACATGAACAACAACACATTAGTATTTACAAATACCATAAAGAACAGCACATCATTGAAAATGATACCTATGCAATAAGACTCAGTAACAATCCCACAATAACTTTAACTCTCAAAATTTCTGGTAACAAAATACTTAATTTCTCCACCACAACATTCCTTTAAAATATGTCATTACCATTTTATCCATTTAAGTCTTTGTTTTTTCTATAATGAATAGAACACTTAACTGCTTTGTGAAGATTACAGCCACCACTGGCAAATCTGGTGAAACCTACAAATTCCTTGAACTAAACCAGAAGCACTACAATCAGTGTAAGTTAAGCACTCATTTAGTGATTTTGCTAATAAAAGTTCTCTTCAGAGCAGCAGATCTCTATAAAGTTCATTTATCAAGCACCTGTATTCCAACTGATACATTTCCCAAGGTTTAATCTGCCATTGCAACACCCTGCACAGCTTTAACAACAAGTCATTATAAAAAGAACAAGAAGTCACTCCTGTCTAGGAAACCTTTTCTCCCTTCCAAATATAGAATTTTTCCTCACAATTATCCTGGATGAAGGCTCAAGGTTGACAAAACTGTCTTGCCTAGTTACCAGCATTCCATGCCATTTCATAACTCTCAAGGCCCACATCTCATGGCTCTGCAAATCTAAAAACCAGAGTTGTTACGCCTATGTAGTGAAAAGAGTACACAAATGGGGCATTACACTGGGATTTCTTGGGTTTGAAACAGGGGTTGAGTGTCCCCAGACTACCCCACACAGGAAAACTATAAGAGGAAAGTTTCAATGTATTATTGTGTGTGTGTATACACAAGTTAGCTTCAAGGTATTATATATGCACACAAACACAACTCTCTCACACATTTCAGTAGTTTTATGTTTTAAATCAGTCTCTGCTACTGACCCTTGGACACTTGGACTGATACTAACTAAGCACTTGAATTTTATAGGCAGAAGATACGAGACAATTTTTAAACTACTTTTATAAATTTCCTTTTTAAAAAATACTAGATTTTTTGAAAAATCCAGAAATTGCTGTTTACTGTGTCTCCTTTCTTTGTCTGATATTTATATTCACACACAGAATTTCTAAACAATGTTATAGGATTACCTCAAGAAAATTAACGTATGCTAATGGCAAATTTAAAGAAGAGTTACATTTGTTTCTGTTGGTGCTTAGATTGGGAGGATTGGCAGCCTACCAATTACTCAGTGTTTCAGGCTGAAAGAAAGGGAAACTACGTTAAGAGGAGTTGGAGCAATTATTTAAGGAACATGTTTCCAATCTGAGCATTGACAATTAAATAAATGCAAGGAAAGTTCTGCTAAATACAAAATATTTACAGCTTCTTGCCACTTGAAGAGAAAAGCGAGTTCTTTTGCATTATTCAGTACTTTTTACCTCTCTTTCTAACCTGACATGTCATTTCAAATATAGCACAAATCTATTCTCACAGTCTTAATTCTATACTGCAGGTGTGCCCAAACCTCCTGTTGAGGACCAAAGAAGATGTGCAAAACAAGCAGAACTGGGTCTACATATTACAACTCCAGCAAAGTGGTTTGGAAGACACATGATACAGATACTAGACAAGCTGCACCATTCCTGAAAAGTAGGAGAAAAATCCGTATGTTTGCTTCTGTCTATTGTTTGGTACCTACACTTCTATACTGTTTAAGGGCACACAATGACACTGGCATAAGCAGAGCTGAACTTCAAGCAATAATCCATCTTTACAAGACTGTGCCAAAGACAGAGTTACTCAAAGTGCTGCGATGTAGAAACAAATCCAACATATAGCAACAGAATACATGTTTATAAAACCACTTAAGGCCGATCCAACTACTCCCATTGACTTAAAAGGGTTTGGGATAAGCAGAGATCCTGAAGCAGCGTGAAAGTACAATTAGTCTACAGCGAATGCAAGGTACGTGTTATTATACTATGTGATAAAAAGAAAACCATGGAAATGGCATCCCCCCTACACCGGCTCAGTGCCCCTGTGAGGGTTTTAGTTACATGTTCAGTTGTTATTCAGATGACTCTTGATTTCTTGAATAGAAAGTAGGGACTTTGCAGCTTGGGAACAGCTCTGTGATGCACACAGCAGGCAAAGCCTGACCCTTTGCAAGTCTATAGTTTTGCCAGTGCCAGCAAGGAGGCCAAGCTTTTCACTTGCAGCGGGGAAATGATCCCGAGCTCAGGTGACACGTTGCGAGGTGCAGGAGCACGGCGCTGCCCGAGGAGTTTGAACGGGCTGCTTCTCCCAGCAAAGCGAAGCTGCGGCCCCCTCTGTGATGCACACAGCAGGCAAAGCCTGACCCTTTGCAAGTCTATAGTTTTGCCAGTGCCAGCAAGGAGGCCAAGCTTTTCACTTGCAGCGGGGAAATGATCCCGAGCTCAGGTGACACGTTGCGAGGTGCAGGAGCACGGCGCTGCCCGAGGAGTTTGAACGGGCTGCTTCTCCCAGCAAAGCGAAGCTGCGGCCCCTGGGCAATGCCCAGTCCTGCGGCCCGCGAGCAGCCCGGCCCGGGAGAGGGGCCGCACCCGCCGCTCCTCCTCCCTCTCGCCGCCT
>NW_005841847.1:569057-586103 GCF_000455745.1 Alligator sinensis | reverse complement strand
CATCCTCCTCTGCCTCGGCTGCCCCCGGAGCCGCGCCTGGGGCCACGGGGCCTCTGCCCGGGAACCTCCCCCATCAAGGGGGAAGAGGAAGGAGATCCCTGCCGGGGGAGGCAGCCCGAGCCCTCCCGGCTCCATTCTTTCCCGGAATCCCTCCGCCCTGACTGTCCGGGGCAGAAGATGCACGATCAGCGCCTCTCCGCAGCCGGCGCTGATATCGGATTAATTGCAAAGGTTCCTGTTCATGCTGCCACTATTGATTGGAAGCACAAATTCACTCGGGACGGCGGTGAAGGAGGCCAAGGCTGCACGCGTCGCTCACTTGATCAAACTCCGCCTGGGAGAGAAAGCTCCCCAACTTCGGGCCCCGGCCCACCCCCCCACAGGCAGCGGGGGTGAGGGAGTTTGCGACCTAAATCACTCGCTCAGCACTGCAAGCAGGACATCCTTCCAGCACTAGGCAGCTAAAGCAGGTCCTTGTTTTGCAAGGGGGCCCCCCACACACACATAGGCACCCCTGCACACACACACGCTCCTAGTCACCATCACCACCCCACACACGCACACTCACAGGCACCCCCCAATACACACACTCATCATCATCACCACCTTCCCGTGCAACACACACACACGTTGATAGGCACCCCCCAGATGCACACTGTACCCCTGAACTGTAACAGTTCTGCAGGAGGCTGCCCTATATTTGCACTCTCTATTCTACAAACTGCTTAGGCATTCCCCTTTCACGCAGCCAATAAAACCTTTGTTTTCAAGTAGCTAGTGAATGAAGCTGGTCATCCAGACAAGTTTGAGTTTCAAAGCCTGAAGATTTATATCGCCATATACAGATGGAGAAATAATTTTACACAAACCAATGAACGCTTTAATAACTCTGGTAACAGCTCGAGATCAGAAGGTCCAAACAAATCAAATGTCAGTTTCTGGCTAGCTCCACCAGCCTGTTTCGGAGGAAGTTATGTCTTGTGCAACCTTGATATTGAACACACACAAACTGTTCCTACGGTTTAAAATTTGAGCATATATGCCATCAAGAAACAAAATAAGGCTGAAGTTTATGAAAAAAGTGTGAAAGGCAGAATATTTAGAACCACCTATATATTTGGTATATAGTAGACAATAATATTTTCCATTTATAGAGGGGGGGGTTTCCATCCTAAAGAAACCCTACATGGTTTTAAAAATTCTAGACACACAAAACTATGGAAATGCAAGTATCCTGGAGTAGTATTGTCAGTAGCCAAAGCACACTGCAAATAGTGGGGGTGAGGAGAAATATGGGCCAAGGCCATAGGGACAAACAACATATTCATGAACATTTTTTGCTCTATTAATATTTATACAAGGCAAACCAGAATCCGGGCTAAGTTGTGCTCAGGCAGAAATCTGTGACAACTGGCCTCAGCAGACTAGAATGGACTCATTGTTTTTGAAGTCTGATTCAGCTCTGGAAAGTGACTTTATATAAGTGGCACTACCTTAATCCAAAAGGTCTGATTTCCATGGTAATTCAGATTTTTTCTTCTTTTGTAGGGTCTCTATGGCTTTGAAAGTTGTGAGAGAGAGCAGGAATTTATTGTGGCTCGCCTCTGCATCCACGGAATTGTTAACTAAGGGCCTTCTTACACCTCACGTTTTGAACATGCTAACTGCACTTGCAACATTAACATCTCAGTATTCAAGCAGTTCAACAAAGGCTAAGTGCCACCATAGTGTATAGTTCGGCCTTTTCCAGCAAGAAGTATCTCCAGATCATATTAAGGATTTAAGATAGTGCCATACTGGGTCAGGTCAATCGTTCATCTAGCCCAGTATTCAGTGTCCAACAGTGGCAAAAATGAATGCTGTAGAGGCATTCTACCTGGTTCAAGGAAAGCCTTGAACCAGGTATCACTAGACTGATCAACCCCTATTCAGTAAGTACTTCCCTGACCTAAACCTTTAATGGTTTAGAGGTGCCAGAGAAAACATCTTCAGCCACTCTGTTCAACAGCTATTAATAGATCTATCCATGAAATTATTCAGTCTCATTTTGAACCTGGCGTTGCTATCTGCCTTCACCACCTCCTCTTACCTAACATATTGAACTAACATCAGACTGCTCCACTGGAGGTAATAAGATCAAGAAACTCCAGTATACTGGAGGGGCTGGAGAGCCCATGGAAGTGGTTTGTCAGGCTTCCACCCTCCTTACAGTGGAACCTTGCCAGCTCGAGGCTCCAGTGTAGTAATGAGGCTGAAAGCTTACAAACAGTTGGTTGCCAGTCTACACCCTCCCTCCCTCCCCCCAGAGCCCTGTGGTTAAAGGCTCTAGTGTAGCGCAGGGGCTGGGAGCAACCCTAGCAGGGTACAGGAGCCAGTCCTAGCCCCTGCACTGCAAAGGAGCCAGTTTAAGGCTCTAGTGCTACATCAGTGTTGCACCCAACCCCTATACTTCAGTATCTCAGCCTGGGGCTAGTACCCAAGCTGGTTCAAAACTTTCATGCAGTAATACACTCTATATTAATGTGCGACTTCTCAGAACACTTTTTAAGTTGCACTAATAGTTACTACAATCTAAATATAACATGTACTAAGTGGAATGTGTAATAAGGCTTGCTCCAACTGCAGCACCAAATTATTCCTTAACTTATTCTTCTGCCTCCTATCCACAACAATGGTGTTAAGAAAATAACTTTGGGTAGAATTTTGGCCTATAGCTTGAATTTGATGCAGGACTAAGGTTGCAGATCTGGCAGTTAGGAAAATCAGCCTTCTTACCTGTAAACAGAGAAAAATTAGCATTGGAAATCACTGGTTCTCTGTTATACAACAGTTGGTTTTCAGAGTAGAAAAGCAATTTCATTTCCCATCCAAATATCCCAGATGGAAGGTCAGTTCTTTCAATCTGCCAAAGACATGAAAAGCCCTGTGTGTTATGAAATTGGTGCAATTCCATTCTGGAATACAGAGGGATATATACCCCTTGCACACAGTGGAACCGTACTCCTTTTAGTATAGAATGAAGAAATGCTTGATGAGAAGCAACTACATAGATTTGCCATTCCTGTTTAATGGGTACAACTTTGACACTATACAGAAGCTTCATGGCATGGTAAAAGAGGGAATTTTCTACAGCAGATTCACTGACCTTCTGTGAATATTTGACCCATATTGGACTTACTGATACTCATTTTATTTCGCTGGTAAGAATCATATGTTCAAGTGACCCTGCTGTATTTTGTGAAGCAGAAATCATTTTAGAAGAACAATAACTCAGGGGAATAGTAAGTATTGCTAACAGACAAATTTATAAACAACCTGGAGGACACAGTCTTGAGGAAATGAGATTAAGACCTGTCAAATGGAACGATTAGAGATTAATTATGACTCTCTGAACAGTATGTCATGGCTCTGGAGGCACTCTGCATTCCATTCATCAATCACAGGTAATCTAAAATTGATTCTTAATTATTTGTAAGGTCCTTCTACCACCTGGGCCTAATTCTTCACTACTTTTTACCTCATATACTGTAGTCATTTCCTCCTGTCCAAGTTGGGTGTAAAATACTGCCTTTCAGAGCATCCACTCTGTGCTCTCTTTAAGGAAATGTAATTGACTTCAAGAAGCAATTAAGTTGAGAATCAGGTCATCTGTCACAAAAAAAGATGGTTATTAGAATAATGAAAGGCTCACCAGGTCATATGTCCACTCAGTTTACACAGGTTTATATTATTATTACTAAGCCTACGTAGCATTTATTATCATGACATTACTTTATAACATTTGTTAATTTGTCATGATGGCTGCATGATGAAGTACCCTGTAGAGAGAGAGCCCAGGTATTAGAAGCAGTCTCTTAAGACATCCTTTATCTCCATTTTGCCAAATCAGATCCTGAAATCTTCATTCATTCAAAATTCTCACTGAAATCCATTGCATCTGTGTAAGGTGAAGCCAGGACAGAAGTTTAGATCAACATTTGTAAACTTGGGTGCCCAAAAGTTATGTACCTAACCTAAGGTGGGCCTCATCTTCACTGCAAAGTTGCCTTGATTATAGTGGTGCTTTAAACTTGAGCTGCCTGGCCCATTTAGGGTATTAGTTAAAGCCCATGTTAGCACAGCTTAGGTTGCTAATGTATGCATTGTATTGTGGACATGGCTTGCTCCAGTCAAGTGTCACTAGTTAACCAATGCCTTTTCATTTTTCCCCTCACTGGCCGTGTCCAGATGCGTGCAGACGTTTGGTTCTCCGGGGACAACTAGCAGTGGTGCACCTAGTACCTGGGGAACGCCTGTGCTGCACGTGCTCTGGCGCACAGCAGGTTACCCCAGGTAGCAGAGACTTGGGCCAGCAACTGTGCTGGCCCCAGCAGCTTTAGCTGAGGTCCTAGGAAGCTGTACCTGCATCGCTTCTGCAGCTGGGAGCCTGTCCAGCAGTTGGAACATGGCTCTGGCCAGTCAGGCTCTGGTTTTGGGTGGTGCACACACCCTCCACGTGTGTGTCCTCACTTTTTTTCTGTGTGGGTTTTTTTGAACTCCCAGGGTCAAGCCCCCTCACCCCTGCAAATGGAGCAGCTCAGGAAATGCCTGAATGCATAATATGTGGCGCCTCAGACCTGCACGTCCGCACTTGTCTAGACAGGGCCACTGTGTCCAGAAAGGACAAATACATTTGTCCTAAAATTCACTGGGGGAAAAAAATAAATCAACGGGTAAAAAAAGATACCTAGGATATGACCTCAGAAATCAGAGTCATATCTGAATGAGAGTAATGCCCTGTGAACATTACAACTCAAATATTATTTTGCAGTATGACCATTCTCACTCAAGAAAGGCTGGCTTAAGAGTACTTGAATACATTTATATAAAAAGCTATTAAACACTGAAGATGAAGATGTGCCCAAAGAAGTGGCATGATCTTCACAAGTGTTGGTTTTATAATATCTTCTGAAGGTGAAGGAGCTCAACACCTATGAAAGTCAGTACGTTTAAGGCACCTACAACATGAGTGCAGAGGCTGCTCAATGAGCTGGAATTCCAGCACATCGAAGCAGACTTGATTAATTGAGTCTGCTGGAGCATGGCAATTGCCATGCTCCAGCGGCCTTCTGTGTCTCGCGTATCAGCATCACTGCACTTAAAAACGGCGGCAGGGGTGCTTGAACTAAAGCTCATTCAACGAGCTTTAGCTCAAATGCCCCGAACACCATTTTTAAGAACGTGGATGCTGATACACGAGACACAGTGGTGTTTTAATAAGAGCAGCTCTCAGAGCCATTCTAATTAAAGCACACCTCCCCCTCTCGAAGCACATGCACAAGTGCCATTAAGTACCAGAATACAGCCCAAATACAGTATTAGATACTTAACATCAAGCAGTTTAGCTCAGCAGTGTTGGCATAGGACCATAATTCTTAACCCAGGGTATCCTGCTGTTCTTTCCCTGGGGTGCCTTGAGATTCTGTCAAGGGTGACATGGGTTTCCACACAATGTTAGCACTGTTAGGTATGCAAACATGATTCACAAGATAAAGCCAAAGATTTCTTAGAGTAATCTATAGTTAAAAACTAGCATTAAAAACCATTCTGGCCTGTTGTAGTCTTTCTGAATTCTTTTTAACAGCACAAACTTCTCTATTATTTTTCCATAGAGAAAAAACAAGTGAAAAGTAAGAGCTAGCATTTTTTGAGGTATGTCTTGAATC
Organism: Alligator sinensis; assembly: GCF_000455745.1. Classification (NCBI taxonomy): domain Eukaryota; kingdom Metazoa; phylum Chordata; order Crocodylia; family Alligatoridae; genus Alligator; species Alligator sinensis. The sequence goes on along the minus strand of NW_005841847.1, from coordinate 580,398 downwards.
TAAAAACATTGAGAACCACTGGCATAGGACATGTATTACCCACTGTCACAAAAGGATCAATTTTAAAGCATTAATATTCTAGAATTCCTCCAAACAAGTGTGTGCCTGGACAACTGGACAATAACTATTTTGCCTGTTTTAATGATCTATACTCTGTAGCTGATTCATAAGGGTTTGAGGCCATCTTCAAACATGATTGATGAAATCATGCTCCACTGAGGTCAAATGAGAATTTTGTCCCATGTGCCCATAGGGCCAGGATTTCATTGGAGATTTCAAACCTATTGACTTTAAGTAGGGTAAGAAAAATCCTCATAGAAGCCTGGAATATACTGCTATTTCATAAATAACATCAGATTGCATTATATAAAATGTAGCTTTCCTCATAAGAGTATCTTTTGTCCGTTTATAAAGCTCATTTGAGTCAGATATTAGACATAGTCACTGTTTCTATAGACAGTGTAAATTATTTTGATCCCATAAAATAGTCTGTTTTCTCTTCAGGAGTGTCACTTGTCTGTTTACACATTTTGTGAAGCACTCTGCATCTTTACAACGTCTTACAAATGTAACAACAATTGGGCATACTGAGACGTTGGTATTTTCAATTTTTTTTTGTTCTGATTTCAGTGACTCGGTGGCAATTTCAAGTCTCCTATCTCTGAAGAGTTTTCACTTGAATCATGAAAATGTACCAGTTTTATTTCTCTCAAAATAAGTATAAATAAAAGCTTCATTACATATTTGTTTTAATTTAAATTAATTATTTTGCATTATTTTATTCTTTCTTCACTTTATTCCTTTTGAAGTAAATACAACATTGCTTTAATCCCAAACTCTCCTTTTATTTCAACCAGAGCTAAATTCCTGGTGTGAATCACTTATTTATCAGCTTCCCCAGTTAACAAATGTCTATTACCTATATATATAAAATCTATATTATTTGCCCAAGGTAAAGTGATGCCATTGTTTCCATGCAAACCAAATAATTCAACAATATAGTTTATTTGCAGTCATTCAAAGATTATATACATATATGTATGTATATATATATTATTCTATATTATATATACACACATACATCATATATTTATCTGTAGTGATTTATCTGAATTTATCTACAGTAATAGTTTATCTGAAGTGATTCAATTATACATATATAATAAGATAATTATATGTATATATAATAACATTCAAAGATTATAAAAGAATTATTATATATTATATATTATCATATATATCTCATACATATATAAAAATTATAATAAGATTCAAAGATTCTATTATATATACACATATATACATATAATCTTTGAATCACCGCAGGTAAACTATGTTGTTAAATTATTTGGTTTACATGGGATGGGAACAATGACAGCACTTTACTTTGGGTGGAGCTTTTTGGAATTCATAAGTGCTGAATAATCAATTTACATTCTAGAGCTTGTAATTTGTTGCACAGTTGACAAAAGAGCATAATCTGACAGATGATCACACAAAAGCAGAACAATGATAGGCCCTAAAGTGCTTTTCTGTTAGCCCACAAATTCCACTGATTATGAGAAGGGTCAGGTCTAGTGATTTATGGAGCTGGACAAGTATCTAATTCACACTTCTGAACTCTAACACTGCTCTGACATAGAATATCTCTGGGGCCTTGGGCCACCTATCTGGACCAGTTTCCTAATCTTAAAAAAAGGGTAGCTAATACTTACTTCATTCACAAGGAGGTTGCAGAGATTAATCAATTGGATAAGAGTTGTAATATAAAAAGTACTAATTATCTAGATGACATTCAGTCAAATCAATCATTTCTTAAACAGTTCAAAAACTGAGCAGATAATCATCATTACCTTCAGAAAATGCTTCATAAATCCAGTCACACCATTTAATAGTTCTATTATATAAATAGGACCCTAGGCTAATATTAGCAAAGGTTCAATATTTCCAGTGGGTAATGTTGTCCAATGAGGTAATGATATTTTCCTTTTTCTATTAAAATTAGTATTCATTGGTTTCTCATTATTGTTGTTACCTGTGTTGTTTAGCTGAATTCGGAAAAGCTATAGAAAGAATATTATCGTGTAGCCAGTGGTGTGAAAATTATAGAGCATGGTTACAATTCAATTCTATTTTTATAGCAAATTCTTTTGCAGAAAGATGAGATGTGAAAGTGATGAAGATGTAGTAATGTTTTCATACACTTGCCAATTTATTATGTTTGCATAAATATTTAATACATCAATCTCTTTCTGAAGAAAGAACATGCTCTGCATTTCAAATCATCTCTTTTTATTACATTTGTCTAGTGCTAAATTCCACAAAGAAAATGTAATTATTTGATGGACATCTGTAAGAAAGGTAACTTGAGTTTTGATTTCTCATTGATCATCTTAATTCTGTTGAGACAGCCTCTGTGTAATAGCAAAGTAAGTGTCTGTTGAGATGCTGGATATTTAAAAACTAAATAAAGTTGCTTTATTGCATTACTAGCCATACAAAGAGGGAATTATAGTTGAATATTAAGTGCAAAATAATGATACTAAATATTATATTAAAGGGAAGGTGCAAATAGATGGAAATGTTTGTTTAAGCTGTTACCTCATTCTTAGCTCAACTATATTATGCAGGAATATGTGGAAGTCCTGAAGGATGAACATCTTCTCTAGACCTCAGAGAGACTGAAAGATTACACTTAGGCTACAATAACTCGAGTAGTCAACACACCCATGTTGAGAATCTCTTGTTCCTTCATGCATACATTTTTTTTTTAATGAGCACTCCAAGAACAACTATAAATCAGGGGTACTTGGCAGCATGGGAGCTGACTAGTCTCTGGTCAGATAGTCATACACTTAACAACCCAATTGAGACCCACAGGTCTTGGGACCAGAGTTCTCAGCCTGCCCTACAAGAGAATAAAACCTTCCCTCAGAATGGGATGAAGGCAATTTCACTCTACTGATTTTTCACAGGTAAGGACAAACTCTTTCTTCCTTCTTTGGAATAATAGGGCTGATTTTTTTATGTTATAAAAGTCAGTTTGGAACACATCATATACTTCCACTGGTATCCCTTAATATCCACAGTATTGTCTACATTGACGTATACTGACCACTTTATCTTGACATTTTAGTATCAACCTTTTTGCTTCTCACTAGCACTGCCATAAGATGCCCACAAATTGTCAGCCTATAATATGTAAGTTTGTTTTGCTCTGACTACAGCTTCCAGCTCTGGAGGCTGTTAATTGGGTATAGAAATGTCACTGTGAGTCCTTCTTAAAGAAGATGCCAAGTGTTTATAAAGTGCAAGAGAAATCAACTCAGGAAAGGCAATGGAGAAGAGAATGGGGGAAAGAATACTTAAGATAGCACCGGAGTGTTAGTAATACCCTTGTCCTAAACACTGAACAGATACTCCAGCCAGAGGAAGTAAGGAATGCATCCAGAGGATATTTCTTTATGCTACACAACATGGCAGTTCACCAAACCCTTCCTCCCAGAAGTTTGACAATTAACAAATGGCTATTTAATGTGAACAGGAAAATTAATAATTGAATGTCAAGACTATTAAACAGCCAATGACTGAATCTCATGCATGTGTCCTTTTTCACTCAATCAGGAAGAAACTAAGGATTTTTAAAATCTGGAATCAATGTACATATGATTCTTTTTATTATAAAAAATGAAAAGGTTTTGAATTCTTTAACGTTCCTAGGCCTGCTTATTTCCCACTTTCATTTGTTTCTCTCTCCCCACTTTCCATTGGAAGGGCCTCCCCCCCCAGTTCTGACAAAATCTCTCTCCATTCCCCAACACATTTCCTCTTTAGCAATGGTAATCGAACTTGAAAGGGGAAGGGGGTGTTTTTGTTTTTTTAGAGGGGTAGGGGTGGTGATATTGGCAAATTCCACTGGGGACTTTAAGACTGCTTTTCACTAAACTAGATATTAAGTCAGGTACCACTTAAACCACTATACAACCTGCAAAATCTCTTATCCAAATATTTCTTTGGAAGCATTTATTATGTATCAGCATAGGACCACCATGTCAAGTTATGTATGTGTCATGGTGCCGGCATTTTATAAGCTACCCTCATTAATACTTCAGAGACAACTTTTAAAGAGCCTTTACAAAGAGGCATATCAAAGACAAGAAAAGTTTTAAGTTGGCAACAGTTTTGTCAGTTGATGTCCAATGGAATTTGATACTAATTGAACATGTGTACCTTGATATCATTAGCTGTCTGTGAAACCATAGTGCTTTCAAGATTGACACCTAAATCCTTTCATTCAAGAAAAAAAAAGTCTCATCTGCTATAAGGCGTGCCAGGGCCTATTTTTGTTCTTCGTAGTAAAAGGTAAATGGCTTTATACATACTTCAAATTCCATCCAAGTTAAATGAAATTCCATATTGCAGGGTAAGTGCAAACTTATTGCAGGATAACTGCAACATATAATTATATTTGAAAAAAAAGTTAAATAGTTTTGCAATGGCATAGTTTCAGGGATGATCAAAAATGGGACAATATGTATGCGGTAAGATTAGAGGGTGAAATTTAGCTTGTGCAGAGAGCTTGCACACTTCATAAGTCTCACTTACATCCACAAAAGAGGGCATAAGTGGTACGTGGACTTTTGCTGGCCTTTGCAGAAGTGAATTTCACTCTAAATGTATTACATTGGCAACTTGCTTTATGGCCAAGAAATGTCACTATTCTTATGAGCAGAAATAAAATAGATGCTTGGTTCAAATATATATTCAGTCGCTATTTTTGCAGTCATTTTGTGTTCTAATTATAACAATCTAATTTGTAAACAACACATGCTGAGATTGACAGTGAAGTTCTGATGAAACACAGAGTACAAATTTTAATTACATACAGTTCTAATACAGTGAGCACTGCAGCATTTCTGTCATCTTTGAAATGGTAACAAAATGAAAAAAAAGTTTTTGAAATATGAGCATGAAGGTAATGAGATCAATAAATGTCAACTAGAAAAAGTAATCACAACTCTGGAGACTCACTAACCTTTCTACAAATTCCAGAAATAATAGACTAGCTTGGATGAGGAATTTTTTTAACAATGAGAAACAGATACAATTATAAGAGGAAAGAGACCCAAAGATTGCCTTATAATACCAAAAACCATGCCTTTCCAAGTAAATATGTCAAAATAATTGATTTTTTTTTGCTTCCCTCCTAAGGTCTTCACCAACCTAGACTTGTGAATACACCTTTCTATTTCTAAATCAGAGTAAAATAAGATTATACAGATAACATAGAAATAAGTAATAAGTAAGGAATAGAGGCCTAACAATTTTTTTCATATCAAGGGCCAGATTCAGCTCTCAAGGAGATTAAAAAATGCTAAAATTTTAGCTGTCCTCCACAAAAATTCTAAGGGCCTCCCACACACTGCAGGATTTGGTGCAATGTGCATCTTTATATACAAATCATTCACCCTCTACTTTGAAAGAAAATTGATTTAAAACTAGAGATTATATACTATGTTTTAATGCCCATTGTATAATTTATTTAAGATAAAAGATATTAAATATTCAGACTGTTAGATAAAATCTTATATAAAATGGCATAATAATAGTTTTTATTTTATTTAAACTTGCAAGTCATATTGTGGAAAAAAATGTGAAAAGAACAGTGGAATAAAGACGTGAAAAGAACAAGGGAATAAAACCTATGAAGAAAGCCAGGAACTACTACTTCAATGTGGGGGTATACAATCTTCTGAAAACATTAATGAAAAAAATATTTGAATTTTACTTAAGAATTTTAATTTTGAACAGTTTTGAGAGAAATTGATGTAAAATATGGTGGAGAATACATAGAAGTATATCTATAACATAGATAAGTTAAATCAACAGATGTTCTTTTTACCTCAACATAACTGAGACCAAATCACAGGTAGCTGAAAAAAAGGGGGACGTGTGAGGCTAAAATATATTCTCCAAAAACCTAAGGCAAATTTAAAATGTTTGCAAATCACAAACAAATGCAATTATATGTATAATAGCAATATTATATATATTTTAATTATATAATATTTAAACGAATACATTATTAAATTATGTATATAATGGAGTAATTGTAATATAAATGTATATACTGTAATTGCATTTGTTTTTGACCTGTAAACATCTTAAATTGACCCCAGGTTTTTGGAGGGTATATTTTAGTTATACACACACACATATATACCTATATAAAATAGGTATATATATATATATATAAACAATTTTGCAGGTAAAACTACTTACAAATGCTGCTGTAGATGTTAAGCCTTGGGACACTGACAGTTACATTCTGTCTGTAGTGGGCTAACCAGTAATAAGAGCATGATATGCATGCTAGTGATTATTAAAGAACTGTGCACAGGAGCACACACAAATCACAAAAGTGCAATTTTCACGTTTTCCAAAGGATTTTTTAAAGCTCTTTCTAGTATTCTATAGGTCTAATTTAAATGAAAGGAACAAGACCTTTTCTTAGGCCCTAGTCCCCCAAATTCTTACCATGTACCTAACACAAGTAATTCCATTGACTTCACTGGGAATTATCCTTTGAGTGAAGATACGTGTGTCCATAAGACTTTGCAGGGTTGTGGCCTTACACAAAGAAGAGGATTTGCAGCTTGTAGGCAACCTGAAATATATCAATAACTTCATGCTAGGGTAACCTCTTGTTTTCATTCTGGGACCTCAGCAAAGAAATATTATGGTAGTAGAGGAAATCTACTCTGGAAATCTGCAAGTATTCATTTTCAGAGGTAAACAAGGCAATTTTCCTCTATTTCTATTTACTTCTCATTTGGCTTTAAATGCTCATGGGCAGACTACTCATATGTCCTCCCACAGATCTCACACTATGCAGTTCTAGCACCTTCACTAATGGTAATAATTTCCCTATTTAATTTATTTCAGTAATGGTATATTCAATTTTCTTCAATAAACAGACCAAGCTTGTACCTATGACGGATAATCTCAAAAGTCCCCATTAATTACCACAGGATTGGGTTTAATATTAATTTTGAGAGCTAGTGCCCCAGAGTTAGTCCCCTATATTATTCCACGCAAATCCTGAACTGAGGTAGCTTGTGAAGCATTTTCTCTTTTCCTCTGAATTTCAGATGTATTGGTGAATAAAAGTTAATGTGCTTTCTCTGTGTTATTTACATAATGCAGGCCAGATCATGGTCCTAGCTATGGCTGGTTTAATGCCAACGCAGCAACAAAAAGCAGCCCCTAATGCTAACTTAACTGACAAGGAGGGACTCTCCAAATGGTATAGAGCTGTTGAAGCACAAGAAGAATTCGGTGAAAGGCAGCATGACCACTACCTCTTTCTGAACTATCCATTTCCAGCTTCAGGAGCAGACCCTGGGCTCCAGGGACAGCTGGGTGTAGCTTAAATCAGCAGTAAGACTGATCTTTATTGGGGATTTGGAAGTTACTGACATCTTAAATGAGGGAGAGGCGAGTGTGTGGGTGTGCATGTGCATGTGCATGCACATGTGTGTATGCATAGGTGGGTAGGAAGGAACACAAAAACAATCAGAATATCTCCAACCATTCCACCTGTGAAGAATACAAGTGGTGGTGTCCTGAAACATTTGAGGCCGAGTATAAGACAGGTGCTATTTATAACGTAAGGTCTCGCATAAGTACTACAACCGATTTTTTTGAGGATGAGCCTTTGTGGTCACAGAATAGAAACAAGCATTCTGGTTCCTGCATGTGGACATGCATTGCTGTGCCTAAGGTTTAAAAACAAACAAACAAACAAACAAACAAAAAAACCCAAAACACTTAGTATTCTGTGATTGAACAAGGGTGACTGCATTTTGTTAATGAACAACTGGTTAAGGTGCATTCTTCCTTATGAGAATTCCTACACATGCACAGATCTGCTTTCATCCTAGTGGCTTTTAACATTCAGTATTATTTTCTTCATTGGAGTCATTCTCTTCTGACTCTGGACCATGCAAACTATATGAGCCATGACTTTTCAGACCTTTTGTATTCAGCATGCATGTACTGCAGTCTAGCTCCTACTCCCGCTTTCCTTATTATACCTTGCCACGTATGGGTGGGTTTTGTATAACTACAGTACTGTTTGGGGTATTGTAAAGAAGGTGTTCTTTCAAAAGGCCTTGGGCCAAATTGCCATATGCCTTGGTACAATGAATGTGTCTAAAAACCAAGTTTATAGACTCTAAAGATCACACATCTGAGAAAATTCATCCATCCCCAGACCTGCCAAAATGCCTGCAGTGAAACATATCATGGGCTAGATCTATGGCCAGCAACTGGTAGAAACAGCTTAACTGAAACTAGGTTCATTTATACCAGCTGTAGATCTGTTTCTAGCTATGTTTTATGCAGAACTATCTACATGGAAAAGAAAAGGTAACTAAGTGGTCAAGAAAGAGGCTACATACCTGTACTCAGCACCGATAGCCATACATATAGATACCCTACCAAAACAAAAATAGAAAAGAAAAACCTATGCCTAGACACTTTGGGCCAGATCCAAAAAGAAAAAAATTAGATACCTGTTCTAGGAATGGCAATCCCAAATCTGAGTTAGGTTCCTATGACACTCAGGATGCTGAGCAGGGGTGCCTAAACTAGTCAGTAAAAAACACCAAAGAAAGAAGCTGGGTGTATCTCAACTCTCACAGATATAGGCACCTCCTGACAACCCTAAGATAGCTACCCAAGAGATCAAAATTCATAACCGAAAGCTAGCACCTAAATTACTCTTTTGTGCAATACTGCTACTTATCTTTGCATAATGGTCTAGTGGCAAGACCATGTACCCACAAAGTGTGAAACCTGAGTTCAATACTCTCCTTGATCTGAAGAGGTTTAAATTGCTATCTCCCACTACCCAGGATACTACTGTAATCATTTGGCTAGAAGCAAGTCTCAGGGCACTTTCCATCCCTTCTGTTGAAGATAAGATAGGGTTCTGTTCAAATAAAGTATAAAAAATTCATAGGGGTAGAGAAAAGCAACTGTCATGTAGTGATAAGGACCCTTCCCTGGGAAGTAGTATTTTAGGCTCTAGTCCTTAAATCATGCATTTTATATTAAAAGTAACTTGATAAAATGCACTGGGTTCTGCTGTCTGCTACCAAGATTTATCACTAGCTAGACGCACGGTCCCTCTTGCTTGCTCCCCCTCTGGCCCCATGAAACTATTATCACTATCAAAATTCGGCTTTTGTTTCATTGGTAATTTGCGGACAATATATTTGCCTACAAAGAGCAGACTTAAACAGATCATGGTAACTTCTGAGAAATATCATTTTAGCCTAGGCCAACATGTTGAATGTCTTCAAGCTATACACTGTTAGCAAAATACTTCCCTACTATGGTGCCATTGAACTAGATAGGTTAACATCATGGATGAATGTGGCCTGATTCTATTAGGAAAGAGGTTAGCATATAATGGGTTTTTTTTAAGTAACTGAGCTCAAGAAAGAGGTGCCCCTTACACCCTACCTGTGGCAGGCTGCCTGCTAATATAATGTGTTACTAACAGAGAGTGGTTAAAGATGTCCTAGAGCTTTATATTTTTTTCCACCACTTAGTAGTGCTAGACAAAGTTTTTCTAAATGAATCCACCCATCCCTTATTAAACCTGGCCTTCCCCCAAATTAATAGTGTCAATTTGTTACTATTTATAATCTTTTCCCCAAAACAGTATTGAGATACTAACAGACATAAGAAATACAATTTTCCTTAGCCCCAACCTGTTCTTAATACATTCAAAACATAGCTATTTATTGGGTTTTTTTGTTGTTTTGTTTTTTTAAAATCAATGCTGGGTATAACCCTTTGTGCTACTCTGAGCCAGTCAGACCTTCTTCAAATCCTTTCATCGGCTCTCTCAGCTACTGTATTATGGATTTCTCATACAAGAGTCCAATTCTCTGCTATAGTGTAAAGGGGGAGGAGGAAGAGTGTTGAGAAAATACTGAAGTTTAGAACATCTCTAACTATTCCCTGGCCACACATGTTACTCCATCTGTAGTATCTTCCTGAATTACACTTATAAGTTAACATATGTATTACCTTTTTCCAAAATAGAATTAGGCTACATTCTTTGGAAGTCTATCAGTGCTTCAGTCATCATAATAAAATTAATTCTAAATACCTATATATTTTGGTATTTGATTTTGTTTTGTTTTTTTATCATGAAGAAATCAGAGCTCCCCCTGCCCCCTTCACTCACCAGGATGCAAGTCCAGCTGCGTCTGTCCCACTCCCCCCCCGCTGTTTTGTGGTGCCGAGCAGCCCAAATATGTGGCATCTCCTGCCCCTTCACCCCTGTCCCCTGCATCCCACTTCCTCCAGCCCCCCAGTAGCCTCTTAAAGACTGGAGTTCCGCCAGCTTGCAAGAGGAAATCTGCCATTTTCTGGCTTTTTCCCCTTTAAAGGAGAAAATCCACATTTTTCCATGGCAAACAGAAAACCCAGACCTCTGGTCATTACTTGGTTGGGCTCAGAAAAAAGAGTGAAAAAAAATGTTTCCCCCACTCCAAACTCCTTCAATCTACATTTCAGATCAAGTTTACCCCTCCTATTTCCTGCACAGCAGCTTCACCCCTTTGATAGGTGAAGAAACACCAGTGGGTGCATCAGATAAGAAATCCATACCATACTCCTGGCTTATCTTCCTTCCAGCTGAATTAGTCTACATTGCCCAAGAAATACATCTGATTTATGAGAGCTCAGTTACCAGACCACCCTCTTGTGCAAATAAGCATGAGTTCTTCTGTTTGTGAGAAAAAAAGGGAAGATATTTTACAGCTTCATTGTCCACCCTAGTATTTTTCAACCCTAGTGCTGAGGCACCCTGGTGTGTCTTGAGATCCTTTTAAGGGTGCCTCAGGATGCCATGCAGTGTTAGTATTGTTAGGTGTGTAAATGATTTCTAGTCCTCTGGGTTCGGTAAGCAGTGGCCATGACAATTCTCTGCTGGGCTTCAGCAAAGCTTCTTTTTTTATATTACCCTTGTCCAAATAAAAACAAAAACAAAAAAAACCCTATGCATTTTAAAAAGACAAAAATATAACCAGAGATAGATATGCATGCACATAGGCACATTAAAACTGTATTTGTGGTAGTAGTCAGCTATGATACCTGAGAAGTTCTGCTTTGATGTTTTAGCTTTAAGAAAAATTCTTTAATATGGAAAGGGAATTATGGTAATTGAGAATGTCTGCTGTGACAGGTATTTATACCTCTTTAGAATTCCGTGGGCCTAAACACTGCTATTCATTTATAATATTAACTATCATTTATATAA
>NW_005841847.1:551730-569026 GCF_000455745.1 Alligator sinensis | reverse complement strand
GGGAAAGCCAGGCTCCTTCGATTGCCAGCCAGAAAGAATGAAGAATGCATGGACAAAAAGGCCCACCCCACCTGAGAACTACAGAAATAGGACCTGAAAGAAGTTGCAGCAATGAAATAGCCTAAAGGACTGTAAGATTTGGTTCTAATCTGATTTGTATAATCATAATGTTTTCAGGACTACATTTTGGTCAGACAGTGTTAAGGAAGATCTGTTTCTCAAGTTTGCCACAAGATGGAGGTACTGTAACTCTGAATCATTCATTAACCAGCTAGGAAGATGGTGGGTGGTGTACAGAGGATGCTATAGGATTTTCTTGAAAAGAAAAAACACCCTAAAATAGTTGCGTGCAACAGTGCCAAGCTATTTTATTAACAGATTTCAAAGCAAGTGTATATATAGAAAGCCTTTGCCAATTCCAGTGTGCTACAAAGAATGTAAGTAAAAACGCAGTAGCTTCAAAATTTGCATTTCTGGCAAAAGAGTAGAATAACTGAGTTTGGTAATAACTAAGTCTCAGCTCCACCAGTGTGGCTTGACACATTCTCTTTTGAGAGACAAGGAGAAGCAGTTGATACTGGTGTCCAACTGTTGGTGTCCTCCAGTCTTTACATATTGTCCTTACCCAAGCTGATTTTTTCTCCACAAAATTGTACGTATTGGTACTTAACAATCTCTGTGTTTTATACTACAAAGCCATTTGCCCAATGGTCAAAACTTCAAGCCATAAAGGAAGCATCATGGATGCTTTGCCTAAACTATCACTTGATTTTTTTGACACCAGTCATAATATTATTCACTTGCCTATGGGAAACTTAGTTGAAATGGATCAAATCCAGATATGCAGGGGTTAATAATCCTTTTTTAAAATCCAGCACAGTAGGTTCTAGACAGGAACTGATCCTTTCTCCCAAAAGTTGGTCTGCCTGTCGGCTCAGTCCCAGTTCCTCTCTTTTATTCAACACCAGTGTAAACTCACTAGGGGAAAATCATTGAACTTCATGTACTACAATAAATATGCTAACAGCACTCACCCCTTCTGCCATTCCATTTAATGGGAGGGATTTGAAACATGGATGAAATATTAGGACAAGATAGGGTGGATAAGGTACAACTCTACCCTACCTTCTGGATAGCTAGAAAAGGAAAAACATTTTAAACATAACTAACCAACACAATACATTTTAAAATATGAATATCAAATATCCACAATACTTATGCTACACACACAAAATGATGAAGTCAATAAATTTCAAGATTTACTCACAAATGTTCTCAAAGAGAGAAAAAGGGAAAATTCAGATTTGTTTAGCTACAGGTCTCATGGACCTCACAATCAAGGATTTGGGACGAAATCATTTTGATAAGTGCCTCTCCATGACTAACTATAATCAGTTGTAGCTGAGGGGCACCAAGGAAAGTACCCACACATCAGAAATGGAATAGTCTCAGTGGATTGTCATAGGCTTTGATTTTGTTTAAAGAATTTTAAAACCTTTAAGAACCCACTAAAAAATTCAACATTTTCAACAGACCTTCTCATCCTACTCCTATTAAAATGAAATGGACAACAACCCAAGGTAACCCACAGGAAGCCCCAGGCAATTTCTACTCCATTAATGTTGATGTAATGCTTTAGTTATGCGTTGGCTTAACAATGGTATAACGTTATAGAGAACTAAACGTCTTTACGCTTAGATTTATAGTCTCATTCCCTGCTCAATACCTCTGAATCTGGCCCCACCAAGTGAATATAAGCAAGTCTTAAGCTAACAAAAATCATGACCTGAGGAGGGCAGAAAAGTCACAAGAATTAACAACCAGTAGATGTGTAGGTTAAAGTAAGGCATATGTTAGACCTTATGCCATATGCCTTTCATTTAAATATTATTGTGGGTGAAAACGTTCAAGTAATCCAGCTGAGAATAAGGCAGTGTAACAAACTCCTTTGTGATTTGATCTTTAAACCCATGTACCACTTGTGATCCGTTACTCCTGGAGTTCCATCTACAATTAATTGTTCAAGCAGTATAACCAAGCCACAATGCTTAGCTATATTTCTGCTTACATATAGTTGCCCAAGAGAAGGTTGTAGAAAAGAGTTGATCCTTTCTCCCCAAAATTGGTCCATCTGCAGTCCTGCTGCCTTTCCCATCCTCTTAGTTTTGTTGGTTGAATTTACTGTCAGTAATAATAAAAAATGACTATGCAGCAAACTGAAATGGAACAGGGACCAACTAATGTGGTAGGCCATTTGTAGATGACACAGAGGTTTATTTTGCCCCAAATTGAAGCGGTGGTTTTTAAAAAAAACACTTCAATTTAGGGTGAACCCTTGTGTTGTGTACACCCGTATCAGAGCCCGACCCTTACCTGCCTCTCCAGCAGTGGGGAAGGGAGAGCAAGCTGCTGGCAGGCAGAGCAGACTCTGAGCTCTGTGTGTGTGTGTGTAAGACTGGTGCTTCCCTCCGTGGCAGCGGTGCCCTCCCATCCTGCCAGGTGGCACCCGCGCATGGCTCTAGCAGTTCTGGGGGGCACCACAGCCGGAGAGGGTAGCACCAGGCCCCCTGCAGCTCATGTAGGCAAGAAGGCTTGGGGGGGGCAGTTGGCTCACTGCTTCTTTTTTCACCCCCCTTTTGTGGAGCCTGCCTTCCCCAGCTGTTGCCAAGCTGCCTGCATGATCTGCCTGCAGACCCCCTGAGCCACACGGAGTGCGGTGCTTTCCTCTGCAGCTGTAGAGTAGAAAACTAAAACTCCTTGGAGGTGTTTTACTTTGCAGCGCCCCGAAGTCATTTAAGGTACATTATGCTGCCAAATGTGCTACAGGGCCTGGAATTAACACACAATACACCGCCAAATTTTCAAACTCATGCAAACAGCAACATCAAGGGTAGGATGCAGTACAACAAGGACAAGTGTTGAGTGCTGCACGTAGGGCACAAAAATATCCAGCACACCTACTGGCTGGGAAGTGACCCTCTCAGCAGCACAGAAGCAGAATAGGATCTTGTAGTCATAGTGGACTCCAAGATGAACATGAGTCATCAGTGTGATGAAATCAAAGCTAATGGCACTTTATCATGCATCAGCAGATGCATGACGAATAGAACCAAGGAGGTGATACTTCCCCACTACGCAGCGTTGGTCAGACTGCAGTTGGAGTACTGTGTCCAGTTTTGGAGGCCGCACTTCAAGAAGGATGTTGATAGACTTGAGAGGGTCCAGAGGAGGGCCACTTGTATGGTTAGGGACTTACAGGACAAGCCCTCTGAGGAGAGACTGAGGGACCTGGACTGCTTCAGCCTCTACAACAGAAGGCTGAGAGGTGATCTTGTGGCTGATTATGAATTCATTAGCAGGTCACAGCAAGGGATCAGAGATGTTCTGTTCACCAGGACGCCTCTTGGGGTAACAAGGAACAATGGTCACAAACTGACAGAGAGCAGATTTAGGCTAGATATCAGGAAAAATTTCTTCACGGTAAGGGTGGCCAAAATTTAGAATGGGCTTCCAAGGGAGGTGGTGCTCCCCCTTACCTTGGGGATCTTTAAGAGAAGGCTGGATAGGCATCTGGCTGGGGTCATCTGACCCCAGTACTCTTTCCTGCCTAGGCAGGGGGTCAGACTCTATGATCTGTTAAGGTCCCTTCCAACTCTAGCATCTATGAAAACCATTAAAGCAGTGCAAAAGGCATTTAACCCCCTTTAAAGTGTCGTCTACAAATGGCCATAGAGGATAAGTACAGATGTTCAAAAAGCCCAAACCTGAATTTATTCAATCTTTGCAGGTTAGTGTAACCTGTTTAGATTAAACCAGCAAGCTAGTGAGCAGACATTCACTTTTGATTCCAGAAATGTAGGCACATGGCTGCAGTGGCTCAGGCCAGAAGCTGGGGGGTGGGGGGAGGAGGAGAAGAGGGCAATGCATTAGAGCATCCCCTCCCTTCCCTTCTACAGTGGCCATCAGGGGGGAACTGAGCTGAGGGAGGGGGCATGGCTAGCCCCTGGCAGCCCTAAGTTTGATTTGTGAGGGATTTAAACTCCCACTCTGGCCTTCAGGAACCCCAGCGAGGGGGAAAGCACCCCTTGCCAGGCTTTGGGGGAGGGAAAGAACATGGCCTCCAGCCAGACACCGGCCTGGCATGGTTCTGTAAGGCAAAAGGGGCAGGGAGGGGATTTATTCCCCCTCCCTCCAGGACACCAGCTGGAGTATGCCTGGCCAGGAGGCAGCAGCCCCTGTCAGGGTACCTCCTTCCTCACCGGTCGAGGGGCAGGGGTATGGCCAGATGCTGGCCAGCATGGCCCCCTAAGGCAAAGGGAGAAGGGAGGTGGTTTGTTCCCCCCTCCCCTGTCCCTCCTCTGCTTCTTCAGGGGACCCCAGCCAGGGTCTGCCTAGCCGGGGTGCAGCAGCCTGTCAGGGTCACTCCCCCCTTGCTGCTCCAGCAGCAGGGGTGGGGGCATGGCCAAATGCTGGCCAGAATGACCCCCTGAGGTGAATGGAGCAGGGAGGGGGTTTATTCCCCCCTCCATTCCCTCTCTCACTGGGGGACCACAACTGGGGTCTGCCAGCCCTGGCCACTGCCTCCACCACTTGCACCCAAGTAGGCAGATCCCAGCTAGGGTTCCCCAGGGAGAGAGGAGAAAGAATGGGGAATAAACCCCCTCCCTGTCCCCTTCACCTCAGGGAGCCATGCCAGCTGGCATCTGGCCACACCCCTGCCACTGGAGCAGTGAGGGGGGAGCGACCCTGACAGGAGCTGCTGCGCCCCAGCCAAGCAGACCCCAGCTGAAGTCCTGGTGGGAGAGGGGCTGGTATGTGGCCATGCCCCTGCCCCTGAACTGGGGAGGGACCCTGACAGGAGCTGTTCCACCCCAGCCAGGAAGACCAAGGCTGAGGTCCCCTGGGGGAGGGAGGAGAGAGGGAAGGGAGCAGGGAAAGAAACCCTATCTCTGCCCCCTTCACCTCAGGGGGCCATGCCCCTGCCCATGGGGTGGTGAGGGGGAGGGACTCTGGCAGGGGCTGCTGCACCCTGGCCAGGTAGACACTGGCTAAGGTCCTGGAAATCCCCTTCCTTCCCCCTTCTCCTCAGGGGGTGCCAGGCCAGCATCTGGCCATGTTCCCACCCCTGCTCCAGCTAGAGAGCAGAGGGGCAGGGTTAGCCCTGCTTCACTGGAGCACACAGCATGGCATAGCCTAGGGCTGCAACATGGTGGGAAACTGGGGGACTCCGATTTGACTAAAATCATGAAAGGGTCTGGGACAAAAGTTCAATAAACTGACTTAACCTCAATCTGTTAAGTCTGATATTACATTTAACCAGGTTTATCTTAAACCAGTTTCGGCCATTTTGAAACTGTTTTATTTATGCTTAACTTTCGTTCTTTACATGTTTAAACCAGTTTCTGATCACTTAAGCAGGTTTAAGTAATCACTTAAACTTCTGCCCCTAGCCCAGAGTGAGTATTAGGGGGAAAACTCTATCACAGCAGAGGAGGGAGTATGGAAGTAGGGATGAAAAGAGTGAGAGAAAATGAAGAGGTTAGGAAAACCCAGAATATTAGGTGCCGTTACTATTTGCTGTTGCCTGGCACTCAAAAAGGTTAGATACCAACAAATCCTAATTGGTGGGTCTTGTAGTGGGACAATCCCATTATTCTGCTAGTCCAGCCATCTTGGAGAACTCTTTTCTAGATAACTGCAACATACAGTAGCATAAGGACTAAACAGGTTTACTGTGTAGCTTTGACCCTTATATGTTTTATTTTCCATGCAGCAGGTATAGTAACAAGCAGGAGTTCAAAAAGTGGTTTGCTGCAGTTGTTTGAAGAGTTAAAGAAAAAGTTTAGATGTGCAATAGTAGTGGCATTATGCAAGAAGAGAGGGGCATAAATATAAGAATGGATCCTGCAAAGCATTCTGAAGTACAAAATTAATCTGGGTTGCTTGCATTGGCGACGTGTAGGGGGTGCATGTGCATGCACCCCCTGAAATTGGCAGTGCACCCCCCGTGATTGGCTACTGTCGCCACTGCCAGCAGCACCTGCAGGTGTTCACTGCTTGTCACCCCCCTACCCCCACCCCACCACTGTGACCACCTGCAGAAGCTCCCCGCTCATTGCCACCACACCCCCACCACTGACACCCCCACCACCGCCACCTGTGGGCAGTTGCCTTGCCCCCCCAGCCTCTGTGGGCATGTGTCGCTCATGGTTGCTTGTAACAGCTTTGCCTTTTTCCTTCTCCCAGTTACATGGTAAGGGTTCCTGCCCTTTGCTGTAAATACATAAACATAAGCAGTTAATTTAAGGCAAATGTTCATATGCATCAGGTTGAGTCCAAATCTTTCCAATCTCCAATTCTTAAGAACTCAAATCACAAAAAACTGTTAACTCCCTGCAACCATGGATTGGAATCAAGGTTAACAAGTTATCTTTATGCCCTGTGATTAACATAAGTGTGAACTAAATCTTAAATGTCTTCCTGCAGTTTTATGGAGTCTATTCTCAGTCAGTATTCCCCACTGTTCAGTATCAAAATGAAAAAAACTGTTTTGTTTCAAAAGAGCCTGAGATAGACATTTCGACTTTTCCAAAGCTCATTTTTTGATGAACAAATAAATATTTTCTGTGATAAGCACGAATGTCAGTTGACCCCCAAAGGGGCATTATTTAATTCATTAAGCTTTTCAGGAAATTTCACCTAGCTCTAATTCAGAGTCTCAGCATGACTCATCCAAATTAATTTTATCATTGTCATCATCAGCTATTTGTGCTACAGTTCACACCTGTAATTTGCAATCCCTGACCACAATTTCTGAAAAGGAATAGGCTTATTAGAAAGTTGCAAAGCTACAGTAAGGAAATTGCTTTATGTGCACATTATTTCAGATCTCAAACCTCTTAATAACAGCTCATCATTGAAAATGTGGAAATATTATTCATATTCTACCACAGTAGCAAAAGTGTGGGTATTTGGGATCAAACTCTGTCATCAGTTACAGTGGTGTAATATAATTAGACTCATGCAAGTAAAATTTGGTCTACTCCCTCTATCAGATATGTTCATGCCAGCAAATAAGGTAGTAGTACAGCATTGAATCCATTTGCTATGCAATTCAGTAAAGACTTTGATTTTTTTTTTAATTTTTGTTTAGAATCCTGTGTCTTTGAAACCTTGATATTAAAATTAGATTGTATTCATAACACTTCAGATTTTGTTCTCTCTGTAAGCAGAAATTATGGGAGATGAACAAAGTATAAGGAGTACAAGGAGTCCAACAGGTGTGCAAGGTTATGAAGAATAAAGTACAGAACAATAATAAAATCTAGGCACCCCAAAGTTACAACCGATAGCAGCTAGAAAAAAATATTGCATAGGCCTCCCAGTACTGCCTCCACAGAAACCTATTACATATGACTAACTGCTTTGATAAACTGCACTTGCATCAATGAAGGGTCCTGGGGCGCTACAGCATTGACTTACTGGAAATTAAAGAATCCCTTGGCACTCTTATGAAGTCTATTTTTTGCCGATCTTATCAGAGAATTTTCCAACTCCTTTTTGGAGCCATTTATTAAAAAAATATTCCAAGAATGTTTTTAATGCTTGTCTGTCTTTAATAAGAGTAAAACCAATATTTCAGCACAAAACCAATGTATGGCTAAAGTTTTATCATTAACCTTAATACCTTTGGCTAGGTACAGATGTTACATGTATCGTGTTTTAAGTGCATAGAAAGTGCTCTAAAGCTGTAACTGAATAGATGTTCATGGATTTTAGAGTGCGTTAAAAATGGCAGATCATGCTCTAAATTAATCCTCAGTGGATGAGGTATTAGACTAAAGCTCTTTCTGTTACAGTAGTTTATTGAATACCTGTCCGAGATGCCACCGAGGGTTAACCTGGAGCGTGACTGCCACCATCGGAGGTGGTGTTGGAACGGGCTGTGCTCCAGCTTCCAGCTTGTTTGCTAGGCTGATCACTGGGGTGGCCCCACCCCCTTGGCAGTCACTGATCTGAGTCAGTGACAGCATCTGATCCCAGCCCCACCTCCTTCCACTGGCCAGCTGTGGGCAGCAGCCTGGCCAGGCAGAGGTAAAGCGGGGTTTCTCTCCTGGCCAGGGGGCTGTGGGGGAAAGGGAACTGGGCTCTTTGTTCCAGCAACTGTCCTTACCCTGCCAGGTGCCACTGCCTGGACAGGGGGGCTCCGGAGGAAAGGTCTGGGATCTGGCTGCAGTTGTCAAGAGGTTTGGGTGGAAGTGGGGGAGAGAGCCCCCCTGCCACATGGACCTAGCCTGCTCCCACCCCAAGCTAACCCAGCCATGGTCCATGCGACACAGGGGCTCCTTTCCCCCTCCCCCAGTTCTTGCACAGTCAAAAGCTGGGACTGGTAGTTTTGGGCTGCAGCTACTAGCTGCAGATGTCAAGAGGCTGGGGCAGAGGGGGAGGGAAACCACTGCTGCATGGACCTGGCCCCACCTAAGACCCTGCCCAGCAACCTGGGGGGTCTGCGTGACCTGGGGGCTCCATCCCTCCCCTACCCCAACCTCCCAACAGCAGCAGCCAGCAGCTACAGCATGAGACTGCCTGGTCCAGCTTTTGGCTGTGCTAGGAGTTAGGGGGTGGGGGAAGGGAACCCCATTACCATGCTTATGTGGCTCTGCCCCCACCTTGACCTGACCCAGCAATCTAGCGGGGGACTGCATGGCATGGTTCTCAGCCCCCCCACTGAACAGCAAAAGTCTGTTCAGTTCACTCATGCTCTAACTTATAGCACTAAGTAAAGTGCTATAGTTAGAGTGCTTTCGCCAGGGGCTTTTTGAACATCTGTGCTTAGTCTTACTGACCAGAGCCCTAGTCAAGGAGCATACCCCTTATGCAAGATGATTCAGCAACTGTTTGATTACCAAGATTAGATTCTGGTTTTACCCAAATTGACAATAAAGTGGTATTATATAGACATGGATTTATTTACAATTTATAATGAGCTTTTTAAATTAAGTGTGTGTTTCACTGAACACCAGAGTATTTTGAAAACTTAATAGACACTGCCTTAATGAAGAGGAAAACTGCATATGTACATTTTTCTGCTGAAATGGAGCCAATTCTGATGTAGAAATAATTTTGTCCTGTTGAATTATAATACACCACACTAATTTAAATTAGGAAACCTCCAGGTTCCTCTTATGTAGACTATGGGTAATATAAATACTATATCAATTTCTTACTCTGTAATTGCAAGAGCACTAGATGGTTATTAAAATATGTACAAACCAAGCCAGATATAAGAAAGTATAATTTAAAAACCCTCAACAATTAGAGATCTCAAAGCTAATGAGTTTGTTTTAGCTCTTTCCCTTCATTTCTGTCAGTTAAAAATATGAAGATAGATGTGAATGAAATAAATATGGCCTTTGTATACTCTTACATAAAGATGGGAAAATCCAAGGTAGAGACATTACATACACTCCCTCCTGAACAAAAGGGAAACAGAAAAGCATGTCTAGAACCAACATTTAAATTTGACGT
Source organism: Alligator sinensis (assembly GCF_000455745.1). Taxonomy (NCBI): domain Eukaryota; kingdom Metazoa; phylum Chordata; order Crocodylia; family Alligatoridae; genus Alligator; species Alligator sinensis. The sequence goes on along the minus strand of NW_005841847.1, from coordinate 559,498 downwards.
GCAATAGTCTGCATCAACAAGTGATTGATTTTTCAAGTGAAAATTGAACTAGACCTGACCAGGTCAAGGAGCTTGGAAGGTTTCCTTGAATGCCTGTGTGAGAAAACTGATCTGTACTTTGTTAGCAACATGCAGAGAAAATTATAATTTATAGATATTATTGGAGCAACTAAAAACTCAGTTAAGGATCAGAACCCCTAGTGCTAGATCTCATACAGACAAAAGTAAAGAGGCCAAGACCCATGTCCTTCATTTGGTCCCAGGCCCAGACTATTTCTGTCTCTGGTTCCAAACTGAAGCATGGGAAGTTCACTGGAAAAGCAAGGAAAAAAAGAAAAAAAGGTGAATAAATGAAAACCAAAAAGGAGGCTTGCAAGAAGCCATTAAAATTAAGCTCCATTCCTCTTTGAGAACCTGAAAAAGTAGAAGTGTGCTCAGAAACATACCAGGCGATGTCTACCGCTTGTTAATAAGTACATCTATGACACTGAGATACATATTTAGATATTTGCAGGTTGCTGACATCTTAGTTTGAGCATACTGCTGTCAGAATACATTTTATGACAGCATACTTAAAAGAGGTCTATTTTTTCTTATTTAAAATAATTTAGCATGTGCCATCAGCAATATAACAACTCCTTTAATGATTTATTTCATGCCCCGCATTTGTGACTAGAAGTCTAAGGGAAGGGATCACTCTGTAACAAAATGTTGAAAGCATGTTTAATCTAAATAGCTCAAAATGCGGAATGGATCAAAGGTAGTTAACAATATTTTATATCCCTCAAATGGCCAAAGAAATCTAGAGACAAAAGGAATATTAGAAAAAACCCTACAAAATACATTCACTTTGCTCTACAGCATGAAGCAGAATTTAAAGATGTATAATCATAAATTCGTCATTAAAATAAAAGTAATCTTTAGTTCACAAATGCTACCCGATCTTTGTGTTTACATTGACGGGCCTTGCACAAGTTTCTCGTGTCTCTTATCAAAGGCACTCACAATATTTGGGGGGGGGGGGGTGGAAGAGAATGTACATGTCCAAAAATTGTCAATGAAGCCAGGTGTGTATACACATCATTAAATATTTGCTCCCAGCATTTGTAAGAAAGTTACATAGAAAAGCATGTTACCAAGGGAAGAATAGACCCCTTCTTTTTGAGCTGGAACTTTTTCTAGGCCCTCACATTTGGATTACATCTAATATTTTTTTTATTCTTTCTGAATAATTTCCCTAGATCACAGAATCATAGGAAAGTAGGGCTGGAAAGGACCTCGCAAGATCATCTAGTTCAGCTCCCTACTCAGGTCAGGATCATCCCTGACTAAATCATTCCAGCCAAGTGTCTGTCTAACTTGTTCTTGAAAACTTCCAAAGATAGAGATTCCACAATTTCTCCAGGTGGCCTGTTCCAATGCTTCACCACCTTCAGGCCCCTGGCAGACATTATGCATAAGATGTGATTAACCAGTTAATCACATCTTAAGTAGTAACTCGGCCATACAATGCAATTCACAGCATGATAAAAAAAGCCACAAAGTTATTACCTAAAAAATGTGTAATAACTTTGCGGCGGGTTCCCATCATGCCTTAAATTGCATGTGTGACCATGTTAATCAGGTCTCCCAGCTTCTGGGCCCATTGGAGGCAGGTGCTTTGATGTGCCCCTGAGGCTGGAAGTCCCGATCTGCTGCCACTCCCAGCTATAAGGGAATACTGGAGCCCTTGACCCTGCTGCATCCCCTGGCCAGGAGCACAGTGATCTGTGCTCCCATGCTCTGGGGCACAGTGGAGTCAAGGGCTCTGTTGTACGCTCACAGCTGGGAGCATCAGCTGATCTGTGCTCCCAGCCTCCAGAGCCCAAAGCCTTTGAGTCTTCTGTACCCTAGAGCAGCGTTTCCCAACTGGTGTGCCATGGCACACTGCTGTGCTATCAGGCATGTCCAAGTGTACTGCGGCATTTTGAGCTGGAGCCATGCCCCCTGCCTGCCTGTAGCCACACCCCCACCATGCCCCCAGCTAGCCAGATGGGGAGCGTGGCTCCAGCCAGTGATTCAAGCACTGCACCACCTGCTCCCCACTACTCTGCATTCAGCTTGTAGCATCACCACCTCTTCCCCGCCCCCACTCCGCTTTTGGCCACTTGCCACTCACCACCCCCGCACACTCGACATTTGACTGGTGTGCTGTGAGGTGGGAGAGGTCATGTAAGTGTGCCATGTGGTGAAAAAGGTTGGGAAATGCTGCCCTAGAGGCTTGAAGCAGCAGGTAATTGAGGCTTCCACCCTCAGGGGTGTGTGTTGTTCTCAAAAGACCAAGGGGTTAAGCTTATAGAACTATGAAGTTTCATAGATTTCATAGACATTAAGGCTGGAGGGGACCTCGGAAGATCATGGAGTCCAGCTCCCTGCAGTGCAGGAAGTCAGCTGGGGTCAAAGGATCCCAGCAAGATCAAATGTCCAAATGTCTCTTAAAGGAGTCCAGAGTAGGTGCTTGCATCCACTTCTGGTGGCAGTCTGTTCCAGGTCTTGGGGGCTCAGACAGTAAAGAAGTTCTTTCTTTTGTCCAGCCTGAAATGGTCTTGGAGGAATTTGTGACCATTTGACCTTGTCATCCCTTGGGGCACTCTGGTGAACAGGTGTTCCCCCAGATCCTTATGTATACCCCTTGTGTACTTATAGGCAGCCACCAGGTCCCCCCTGAGCCTGTGCTTTTCCAAGCTGAAGAGTCCGATAGCTCTCAGCCTCTCATCAAAAGGCCTGTTTTCCTGCCCTCTGATCATGCACGTGGCTCTCCTCTGCACTCTCTCAAGCTTCTCCACATCTTTTTTGAATTGTGGAGCCCAGAAATGGATACAGTACTCCAGCTGCGGCCTCATCAAGACTGAGTACAGTGGGAGGATGACATCCTGGGATTTGCTAGAGAAGCATCTACAGATACAAGCCAGAGTTTTGCTCACTTTGCTGGCTGCAACATCACATTGGTGGCTCATGTTCATCTTGTGGTCAATCATGACCCCTCAAGTCCCTTTTAGCCATGGTGCTATCAAGCGTAGCACTGCTAAGCCTAGAAGCATGCTGTGGGTTTTTCTTCCTAAGGTGGAGTACCTTGCATTTTTCGGTGTTGAAGGCCATCAGGTTTTCATCTGCCCGTTTTCTGAGCCTGTCAATGTTGGCCTGGATCACCATCCTGTTCTCGGGTGTGGACGCTTTACCCCAAAGTTTCGAAGTTTGGGGTCATCAGTGAACTTGGCCAATGTCCATATTATTAATGAAGGAGATGTTGAAAAGAATAGATCCAAGGACGGAACCTTGAGGGACCCCACTGGTCATGGTGCACCACAATGATTGACTTCCATGGACTACCATTCTCTGGGTCTGACCTCGGAGCCAATTCCCTAGCCAGCGGACTGTGATGTAGCCAAGGCCACAGTTGGCCAGTTTTTCTATGAAATGATCGTGGGATACCAGATCGAAAACTTTTTAAAAATCAAGATATATGATGTCAAATCTCTTCTCCCTTGTCCAGGTGATATGTCACTTGGTCATAAAAGGAGATGAGATTGGTCAGGCAAGACCTACCCACAACAAACCCATCCTGGCTATCCCTCAGGAAGTTGCCTTCAGCTAGTTTGTCAAGAATGGTCTCTTTGATGATTTTTTCCAGGATCTTCCCCAGGACAGAGGTCAGGCCGATGGGCCTGTAGTCCACCAGATCTACTTTCCTCCCTTTCTTGAAGATAGGCGTCACATTGGCCTTCCAATCTTTGGGCACTTCACCTGAGCGCCATGAGTTCTTGAAGATCCATGCCAGTGGCAGAGCTATGATGCTTGCCAGCTCCTTAAGTACCCTGGTGTGTAAGCTGTCTAAGCCAGCTGCCTTGAAAGTGTCCAGCCTCTCAAGGTGTTCCTTCACATGGTCAACATTGATGAAGGGTAACAATTCTCCCTTGCCCTGGCTGTCCCGTACCATATTGAGCGAGGCCGTCCCTTGGAGCTGGTGAAAAACCGACACAAAATACCCGTTAAGCAGGTTGGCTTTTTCCTGGGCGTCGGTTGTCAGTTGACCCATATGGTTTAGCAGGGATCCAATGTTACCCTTGCTTTTCCTCCAGCTCCCCACATATCTAAAAAAGGACTTTTTATTGTCCTTGATATGTGTAGCCAGTTGGAGTTCAGTCACAGTCTTGGCTTTCCTGGTTTGCTCCCTACAGGTCCACACCAGTGAAGAGTACTCCTCCTTTGGGGTGGATCCAGCTTTCCATCCTTTATAGGACTTTCTTTTTAGATGCAGGAGGTCTACTAGTTCCCTGCAGAGCCAAGGGGGCTGCTGTGCCCTTTTGCTGCCTTTTCTCTGAGACGGGATAGACATTGCTTGAGCTTCCAGGATCGCTCCCTTGAGGAGCAACCACTCTTCCTGAACTCCCCTCCCCTTTGGGTTGAGGTCCCTTAGGACCTCACCAACAAGCCTCCTGAGCTTGTCAAAGTCAGCTTTCCTGAAGTCAAGGACTTCTGCTTTGCTGACTGATTTGCCAGCTTTACGGTGGATGGTGAAGGTGATCAGTTCCCGGTCGCTGTCTCCCAGCTTCCCTTCGATCGTTAGGTCATTGATGAAGTCACCCCCATTGCCAGTACCAGGTCAAGCAGCACTTTACCTCTCATTGGTCCAAAGACTTCTTGAGTCAGATAGAGCTCATCCACACATGAGGAACCTTTGCGACCGTTCAGATATGGCCGAGTGCTCTTCCCACAAGATCTCAGGGTAATTGAAATCTCCCATGACAACCATGCACCAGGAGCGTGCAGCCTCAGCTAGTTCCCTGGTGAATTTGTAGTCAAGCTCTTGATCCTGGCTAGGAGGTCTGTAGTAGACTCCCACCATTGTGTCCCCGGTGCCTTGTTCGCCACAGATTTTGACCCAGAGAGTCTCCAGTTGTCCCCCCTGGGTGCCAATGTCAGCTTGAAGAGACTCATTGCTTTCCTTGACTTAGAGAGCTACCCCCTGCCCCTTTTTTCCCCACACAATCTCTCCTGTACAATGTATAACCATCTATACCTGTGGCCCAGTCATAGGTGGAGTCCCACTAGGTCTCCATTATCCCTATGAGATCATAATCCTTTTTGTTTAGTAGGAGGACCAGTTCCTCCTGTTTGTTCCCCTAGCTCTTGGCATTGGTGTACAGGCACGTAAGTGTCCCATTGGGGGCCCTTGCCTTCCCTACAGAATTTGTTTACTCAGAGAGCAGCACTCAGCCTACTGTTCTGCTGTTTCCTTCCTTTCCCTTAGGCAATTCCTGAGGGAATGTAACAACTTATATATAACACTCTTAAAGATATCCACACAGGGTGCATCAGGCACAAGGGCTCTGCTGAGCCCCAAGGATGGGAGGTAAGGCTGTGTGAAATTTTGGCAGCTGTTTCATTTTGGAGGCGTTTCAGGCCATTTTGGCACCCGAAACACCGAATCTGAATCAAAATGCAAGGCTCCAAAACATCTCTGAAATGAAATGAGGCATCCAAAACATTTCAGAAATGTTTCAGAAAATTTAGGAGTTTCGGAGCCGGGCTTGCAGGGAAACAGCTGTATGCTGCTCCCCTGCCGTGCGACTCAGCTACACAGGGAGCAGAGATCTGCACTGGGGGTCTCCTTGCCGCCGCTGCCTGCCCTGCACTGATCCCTGCTGCATGACCTGGCTCCACAGGGAGCAGAGATCTGGGTCAGCATGGGGAGGGCAGCAGCATTCAGGAGACCCCCGGCGCAGATCTCTGCTCCCTGCAGAGCCAGGTCATGTAGTCTGATCTCCTCGCCGCCACTGGCCGCCCTGCTCAGCCCCACATTGAGCTGCAGAGCTGAGTCATGTGACAGGGACCAGCAGGTTTGCTGACCACTCTGAGCTGTTTCCCTACCTCATGACTTGGTGTGACAGGGATCAGAGATCCATGTGGGGGTCTCCTCATTTGCACGGATGGCAGCGGCCCTCCTCCTCCCCTAGACAAGCCATCCACAGCCCCATCCTGCTCCCTGCTGGGGCCCTAAGCCCCGCCTGGCTCGGCAGTATGGCTGTGTGAAGCTTGCAGTCTGTTTAAAAGAGATTTGAGTGAAATTCGGCAGAGCCAAATCTCCAAAACAGATTCAACTAAAACAAAACAGGACAGTGATCCAAAACACTGAAATGAATCACTGTCCTCCAAACAGCCAAATTCAAAACCGAATCAAAACACAGCCATTTCAAACAGCTCTACTGGAAGCTGCTATCAGCTGATCTGTGCTTGACTCCAGTATGCTCCCTATATGCTGGGAAATCAGGGATGAGCTGACTGGCTTCCTAACTGCCGGTGCAGGGGAAGCCCAGAATCATGGCAATATGGCACAACAGGGATTTAATCCCCCATACCAATCTTACCTCCTACCATGCATGTGTAGCATGGCAAGAAGTGCTATTGTTGCAACTTTAGGTCACAGAGAAAAGCCCATCTCCATTTTCTCTGTAATCACCCTTCAGGTATTTGAAGTTTGATATCAAATCCCCCGTCAGTCTTCTTTCCTTCAGACTAAATAACCCTAGTTCTCTTAGCCTTTCCACGTATGTCTTGCGTCCAGGATCCCAATCAGTATTTTTTTTGCTCTGCTCTGGACTCTTTCCAAACTGTCCACATCTTTCTTGAAGTGTGGGGCTCAAAACTGGAAATAGTATTCCATGCTGAACAAAGCAGAAAAAACTACTTTCCTTGATTTGCAAGTGACACTCCTGTTGATGCAACCCAGTATGCTGTTGGCTTTATTTATAAACAAGAGCACATTATTGGCTCATATTTAGTTCAGGTTTATTGTAACCACCAGATCCTTTTCTACAGTACTGAAGTCTTTCTAGTCATTCCTTAGTCCATATAATTATTCTATCCCAAAGTTTCCTTGTGGATTGATCTCATCTGATTGATTGCAGACCATTTCTCCAGTCTCTCCAGGAGATTCTGGATCCTGACCCTACCCTCTGGGGCATCTGCAATTCCATCCAACTTGGTGTTGTCCATAAATTTGCTAAGTATGCACTTAATCCCATTAAAGTAGATACTAAGCAATACTGGACCTGGGACAGACGCCTGGAAAACCCCTCTTGATACCTCCTCCCAAGTAGACTTTGAACTATTGAGCATGATAATGCCACTATGTATCCAGTAATGCAGAAGTTCCCAAACTGTAACGGATTGCACACCACCAATTTAAAATGATACAACCTTAAGTATCACCAGTAAATTTTTATCATAAGGCAATTATAATAAAATCTGTTAATGTGCACCTCTGACAGGTTGTCTGCGTACCACTGGTGGTACATGTACCACAGATTGGGAACTGAGTAATGTATCATATGTCTAGTCCGTATTTCCTTAACTTGTTAATGAGAATGTCATGAGAGATGGCATCAAAAGGCTTGCTAAGGTAAAGGTATGTCACATCCACTGCTTTCCCTCCATCCACAGAGCCTGTCACCTTATCATAGAAGAAAATAACATTGGTGAGGCATGACTTGCTCGTGCTGCCAGGAAAGCCCTGCATCTCCTGGGAATGGGGGATGCTGGATAACAAAATATGCCGGTCAGTTGAGCAGCCCGAGCTGCTGCTTCTCCCACCATGTCTGGGGTGTCTCTCCCTCCCTCCCGCAGCATTGCCACCCCTCCCGCGGGCCCTGCAGGCCCTGCAGGACAGGGAGGCGAGCCCCACACAGCCCTGCACAGCCTGTTATGCCCCTGGGCAGTGGGGGGTCAG
>NW_005841847.1:523013-551714 GCF_000455745.1 Alligator sinensis | reverse complement strand
GGGCAGTGGGGGTGCAGCAGAGTCGGCTGCTTTGCCTCAGGCCATGGGGGCTCAGAGAAACTAGAAGTGCCGCGGTGGGCACTTCCGGTTTCACTTTATCTTACAAGCTAACCTGTTATTCTTGCTGCCAAATGAACTCATCATCCAGTAGATGCCCCTATGTGTGAAAACTGAAGTAAAAAAATCCATTAGATACTTCAGCCTTCTCTGAACTAGACTGCCTTCTGCATTCAGTAAGGGACCTATGGTTTATTTGGTCTTCCTCTTCCTTGTAAAATCCCTTTTATTGTCTTTTATGTCCCTTGCTGGCTGCATCTCAAATTATCCTTCGGCCTTCCCAATTTTTTCCATTATGTACCTATGCAATACTCTTATACTCTTCCCTAGTGCTACGACTGAGTTTTCACATTTTATACAATACCGTTTTGAGTTTCAGCTCATTGAAGAAATTACTGTCTAGCCAGACTGGTCTTCTGTTATATTCTTTATTCTTCTATTGCATCAGGATAACTTGCTTCTGCACCCTTAAAAGGGCATCCTTAAAGTATAGCAGCTCTCCTGAAATCCTTTCCCCCTCAGACTTGCCTCCCAGGAGATCTTGGCCACCAGTTCCCAGAGTTTGTTAGAGTCTTCTTTTCTGAACTCCGTTGTCCTTATTGTGCTGCTCTCCTTCCTTCCTCCCCTTCATATCTTGAACTTTAATAATTTCCTGATCACTGTACCTTCCACCTTCACATTCTCAACCAATTATTTCCTGTTTGTGAGTAGTATTAAGTCAAGAACAGCTCCCCCCCCCCCTCCCACTTTGCCCCTCTGCAATCTGTATCAAAAAAAGTTATCCCCAATACACTCCAGGAGTTTGCTGGACTGTTTGTGCACTGCTGTGTTTTCCTCCAAGCAGATATACCAATAATTAAAGTCTCCCCAGAGAACCAAGTCCTGTGTTTTGGGAGCCTCTGTCAGTTATTTAGATGTCACTCTATGGCTAGGAGCAGATGTTGTAATTGTCCCTGAACAAATTGTGCTTGTGTTTTCCCAGAACAGAAATATCTTGGGATCAGCATGTACATATATATCCCTTCTAATCAGGGATTAGTGAGCAGCTGAATTGAATGGCACTTTTCTGTCATTGAAGGAATGATGCAAGCCTGAGATTTTTCAGGCACATTTTGCAATGTCCTGGGATAAACTGTTAGTAATTCTTAGCCCATGAACCTTTCTAGCATGTATCCCAGGACAACAGACATGGGCATATGAACAATCACATTTTGTCCCAGGATAAAAATGGTTTATCCCAAGACAAAAGTGACCTCTATTTGTAGCCTAAGATACAATGTTTCTATCCATTCATCCAGTTAAACTCTTATTCAGTATCTTACCTTCTGTTACCATAAATCCATTTCTCACACTGACAAAATTAGTGCTTTGACCATGTTAGCCATCTCTTCACTTCTCTGTTGCTTGAAAAGTATATGTCTTCATTTAAGGCCCTTCATAGCCTCTCTCATTCACTATACCAATGAAGAACCCCTGCCTCCACTATACAACCAGCCTCCATTGCACACTTGTTAAATAAGAATAAACAAATATTCGATTTGTTTCAAGGACTGAAACAAAAAAAGTGGAAAAAACTGTATTGGTCCCAAGCAACTTCTTTTTTTTTAAATTTCTTGCAACTAGAGGAAAGTCCACTTTGGGTAAAATGTAATCTTTCAGTCAATACACAGAGTTGTAATATATTTATGGATGAAAGCAAAGAAATAGATTCACAAGGAGCTATTGTTCCCAAACTACTATTCACCGTTTATCACTCAAATTCACATACAGTTTCAGGTCGCCCAAAACTGCATTTTGTGTCAAATAAACCATTTAGCAAAAATATAAGGAGCATTATACCCAAACTGCTAGAATACTCAACTGATAAAAGTAGACAGATGTGAACAGGCACTCTCCCACCACTCAGGAGAGGGTCTTAGCTACAGGGCTACAGCCTGTGCAGAAGCAAAACTATTAAGTTTGGGTCCCTACCAAATTTCCCTGCCAGGTATGATAAATGGGCCACCGAGCCCTGTAGAGCAAAGGGAAGGGGAGCAGGAGGGGAAAGGAGAGTAGTCAGACTTACCTGCCCTGACTTCTACAGCCAGCAGCATATAGCTGCTCCTACTTTGTTCATGCACCCAGCTCCTACAACTGGGCAGCATGGGACTGTTCCTCACAGCAAAGTCATGGGATTGGGGGGAGCACCATTCTGGTGCCCTCTCACCCTCCTACTTATGCTACTGTTTAAATGAGCAATGCAACAGTCTGGTGGTTAGGGACATTCTATAGTACCTTGCTGATTTCTGTTCAAATCTCCACTCTGATATCTGGTGGAAAATGAATGGGACCTGAGTTTTTCCTGTCCCAAGTAAGAGAGTGTCCTTACTGCTGGGTTAGAGCATGCAAGACAGAAAAGGTAGCAGCATTGGGCAACGACACTGTGTCCAAAAGCTTGTCTAACATCTCTCCCACCTATTCACTTGGCCTGACAAAAAAGATATTACCAAAAGAAAAAAAGAAGTCCTTTTCTTGCTTTGTTTTGCATTCAGTCAAACTATTCACCGTTTATCACTCAAATTCACATACAGTTTCAGGTCGCCCAAAACTGCATTTTGTGTCAAATAAACCATTTAGCAAAAATAAAATCTGCCCAGTTCTTCCAGATTTTCAGAGAGACTTCCATGCCTTCCCTCATTGTATCCATCACATCTTGGTCATCCTCTATAAACATCTACAAGCCTGCCTTGATATCTCTTTTCAAATATTACTGTAACCCAGGCGATACTCCAAGAGGTACCCCCTCTCTAATTGAAGGGATCAGAGCAGGTGCACAAGCACTGTGGGAGGTGTAGGGACTCTCCTCCCCCTATAGAGCAGAGCCAGATCACTAATGGGGACTTAACCATATACCTTTTAATGAGAGAACAGTACTGGGAACATAACCAGTATAAACCAGGGGGCATAGGGGACACTACAACACCCCGAGGCGGTAGGATTCAATAAAGTTTAGACACTTAGAATCATAGACATATTCATCCAGTTGACAAAAGACAGGGTTAACAAAATATAAAACACAAACAACAGAACAAACAATACTGGTGGGCAAAATATAAAAGGCACAAAATACAAAACATCAAATAAAGTATATAGGGCCTAGGTACCTGGAGGGGTGGGGAGAGGGAAAACACAATGACCCCTTTCCACTGCAGCAAAAATCTCACCCTGTCACTTCACTCAACCTACCTGGGACTTGAACACCAATCTCCCACGTGGTAGGTAGAAACTCTACCACACAGCCACAAGTGCTAGCCTTACTCCAACCTGCTAGGGGTCCTGACCTTCTAGGAGCCCCGGCCTCATGTCAAGCTTCTTGGCCTCTTGCTGGAGGAGCTGGAAGCAGGGCTCAGGTCACTGGGCAGATCTTTGCTGGAGCTGGGGAGTCTCTCCTGCTGGCCACAGCCTCTTATAGGGGATCCTGGAGCCCAGAGGGAGCCTCTCCTGCCAGCCATACGCCGCGCTGCTGAGGCTCCAACTGCTGCCTGCAGGTCCCACTCCTTCAGGTTCTTCTGGGGCAACTGCTCCCGCCCCGCTGGCCCAGTTCTTTGAAGCTCCGTCCTTGTGGTCCCTCGCTGGTCTCCCCCAAGTCAGCTGAATTGCCCCTTTTATCCCCCTCCAGGTGACCCAAGGGGCCAATCAGGGGACATGGAGGGTGAGTTTCTGGGGCCTGATTGGTGAGAGAATTCCAAGCCCTCCAATCATCTTTTACCCTTTCAAAACCCCTGGGCTAAGTCACTACCAGTCAGCCAATCACACTACATTAAAAACTCGATGCTGTCCATGGCTAGGCCTTCCATGTGCCAAGACTGCCTATGATGCCAATCATTATCTTTTCTTTGTTTCTTGGCAGTTCCCAAAGTCTCTGTCTGTAGCCACCTGTCCTATCTTCAGGGCAGGGCCAATATGTTGTTCTACTTGTAGAGCACCAAGCACAACAGATTCTGGCCCATGAGAAAGGCTCCTATATACTGTGGCAGTACAAACACAAGTATCAAATCATTGTGCATTGAATGTTAATATATTATATGTTAATATAGCTGTAATCTGTTACACAAAACTATTCAATATTTGTATCAGTGACCTAGAAATGGGAGTGCACAGTGAAACCTCCAAGGTTGCAGCTGTTACTAACTTATTCCAAGTACTCAAATCTCAAACTGAAGGGGAAGAACTGGAGAAAGATCTCACAAAGCTAAGTTAGTAGGGAAAAATGGGAGATCATTTTCAGTGTTGACAAGAACAAGGTAATGCACACAGATAAAAAGTAACCTCAATTATCTTATTTTCTTGCATATGACACAGACCATTTCCCCAAAATTAGGGTGCATGTATAGGCCCGAATAGAAGCACCATGCTTTGATTCCTGCTCCACAATACAAAATCTATGGCATCACTATCAAGGCAGCTGAAGGAGTCAATTGATTTAATGGCTTGATGTTCCATTAATCAAGAGAACCTATCTTAGGGTAATTTTGCTGTCTGCTATCTGTTCCTGATCTCCTCCTGTTTTACCGTCCTGGAGGCTCTATAGCTCTTTTCAAAATCATAGATCCATTTTTGGATACCAGTCCTCAGTAGCAGCAGGAGTTGCAACATTAGTTAAGTAGGCATGGGATGGTGAATCAGCTGAAGATTAGGCTCTGTCCTCGGTCTATACAGTCATAACTTGGAAGATATTTTTTCTTCATTCTTCCTTTCAAAAGACAAGGCATGTAATTAATCCCAGGGTATGCTGTGCATGAGAAAACATGGTACATGAGCTCAATGCTGGGTTTTGACCTAGCTGTTATGATTTAGGAAAAAGACCTTGGAGTCACCATAGCTGGTTTTCTAAAAACATCAGTGCAATGGGCAGCAGCAAGCAAAAAAAAATGCCAATAAAATATCGAGGGGATTAAAAGCATTACTAAGGGGATTCAAAACAAAATGGAAAATATCATCGTCCCTATACAAATCCATGGTGCATTCAAATTTTGAATGCTGTGGGAGGTTCTGGTCTCTGCTTCTTAAAAAGTATGTAAAATTAGAAAAGGTAGAAAGAAGGGCAACCAAGATGGCAGCAGCTCCATCCCCCTGATCGTATCAAGAGTCTAAAAAGATCTTCTGTTTGGAAAGGAGAAGGGAATATGATAGAATTTTGTAAAATCATGAAGGATGGGACAAAGTGAATAGGGAACTTTTCTTCACCAAGTCCTAGAATACTAAAATACTGTTGAGTGCATAGTTAACTTGTGGAGCTTATTACCTTAGGAAGTTGTAGAGACAGGTAATATAGCCAGGTTCCAAAAGGGACTAAACACATTCAGAGGTATATCCTCTGGCATCTCTAACCAATGATGGTGGATGTCAGGGAGGGTAATGAACAACAGATAGATCACTCTAGACATGCCCAGTTCAGTGCTCTCCCTCTCAAACATCCACTCCTGTCATTGGGCTAGATGGACCATTGGTCTGCTCCAGGATGGCACTTGTTATGTTCTTATTTAATACTAACATTTAACCAACATTAGTATTAGTGTATAACAATGTACTAATCCAATCTCCACCTGCTCCCCATGAAAACAAGAGCCTGAGGCCATCAGTTTGCATGTATATTCTGTGCCAAACATTGTGTAGAGAAATTGTTTCTGTCCATGACACCCATTTAGGCATAATGCAGCTCTACAGAAGCAGTTACTAGTGCATACAGTTTGTTTGTTTTTAAACAGCTAAACCTTAAGTGCCAGATATATTTTGTGCTCATACTCTACCACCTGCAAACACAGAATTTCATGTATAGTTACTGCATCCAGGAAATTTGATAGCCAAGCCTGTGTAAGTACAAATGGATCTTAAAAAAATTTGGCCTGTAGATGCTGGATAGCCTCCTTCCCCAAAATTCTTTCAAAGTTAGTCTCCACTGCCAACTTGTCATAGACAAGTCATGCTATGTCTATATGGTAAACTATGTTTTTATCCCCAGTGGTGGCCTCCAGACAGGCTGCCTCCAAAAATAGCATCAGCATAGTCACAGGGTAACTGATCCTGCCAATCAGCATGAAGAAGAAATAACTGCACTATTTCTTGGTATAGCAGTGCAGCAAGCTTGAGGATGTCACCAGTCGGGAGAGAGCAAGGTTGACATAACTATGTAGACATAATTCTTATATAATAAAAGGGCTTAGTCTGTCTGTTTCTTTCTGTCTGTAATGCTCTTGGAGCACTCCAACTGGTAAAGTGAAACATGCAGAGCACCATCATGACAGCAGGGTGGGAGTGGAAGGGCAAGGCCAGCCCACTCCGGCCGTGCTTCTCGGAGGTGGCGGAGCACTGCCATGATGGTGAGGATAGAGGGGATGGAGCAGGGGGACCAGGCCAGCACTGTTGCCTCACCCCCTCCCCAGCCATGCTCCTTGGAGGTGGCAGAGTGCTGCCATGATGGTGGAGATGAAGGGAACAGAGTGGGGCAGTGAGGCCAGCAGTGCTGTCCTCACCTCTCCACTCCGCCCCGCCCCGCCCCGCCCCTGCCATCATGGCTATGCTCCACCACCTCTGAGGAACAGGGCCAGGGGTGTGGGGATGAGGCCAGCAGCACTGGAGGTGGCAGTGGTGTGGGGTGGTGGCAGAGGGGGATGGAGGAGATGGCGGGGCAAGCTCCCCACCCCCGCTGTGTTCCTAGGAGAACAGTGTGGGATGGTGGGTGGTGGCGTTCTGGCCCCGCCTGCCCCTTCCCCACAAAATTCTTGACAGGCAATTCACTAGTTTTATAAAGATAATTGTTCAAGGCACTGCAGAGACAATAGTACAGTCAGATTTTCTCCCTTTTCAAACATTACCTAGACCTTTCAGCACTAGCAGTCTTTAGTCATTCTTGTGTTCAGTTATGAAAACAGACAAGCAACATATCTAAACATAGGTGTAACAGGGGGCTCTCTCAGGGTCAGTGTACCATTGGCCCGCCTGTTTCTGGGCTAACCACCCACCTCACTCTCCTGCCATGCCTTGTTTCATAATTGGTTCACATTAGGTGGGAGGCTGCCCATTCTGGTCCCAATGCCAAGGGGCACTATCACAAGGGCAATGCCTCACAGATGGCTTCCAAGTGACACAAATACTCCCAGCCTACAGCTGGACCAAGCTTAGCCCTTATTTTGTCAGGCCTCATACACACACACACACATGCATACTGTCCTCCTCTCACTAGGGCCTCTCAAACTCCATCCCCTCTCACAGGGTCTCTTTCATACATCAACAACTTATACCGCCTTGCTCCCTCTCAGAGCGGGCCCCTTTGGGCATAGGCTTTACCTAGCACACGCCTTGGGTGGCAGAAGTAAAGTCTTTTGGGCCTCTCCCATGACCCTCACTGGGGTAGTGGCCAGCCATTTACCCAACTGGGGCCGAGCTTGCCCTGGCCCCTCCCATGGCAACCCTACACAAATTCTCACACACACACTGGGCTCCCAGCCCTCTGGTTTCGCACTCACTGGGGCTCCACATCTTCTACCCCTTCACTAGCGGTATGGGGCTTCCCTCCCTGGTAGGGGCTCAGGTGACCATAGCTGCGCCTGGCCCCAACTGCTACCCACAGTGATTTGGGAGCCAGAAATTATTGAGGCGCCCAGACCCACCTTCCACTGGGGTGGTAACTGGTCTGGTATTTTCCTGGAGCCTCTTGTGCCACTGGGAGCCCCACCAGGCCACCCACTTCTGGCAGGGTGCAGTTTTAGATCATGCCCAGGACCAAGAGCCTCCTACTCCTACCTGCAGATGTTCTCATACAGCAGCTCAGCCAGGCAATGTTTCTGCCTAGCTGCCAGCAGCAATCTACTCTGTTTATATAGGCAGACAGTGTCTCAAAATGGCTGCTGCAATCAAACTCCTGCTGGCTGTTTGGCTCAGCCATTAAAGTGGCAGGCACCAACAGTGCCCTGCCACAACGGGAGCTGATCCCACTTGTGTAACCCTACCTGCAGCTTGTTTCCCCTGTTGATTAGGCCCATTACTTCTGAAATCCAAATCTAGGATGTGTGAATTCAATCATCAACTCAAGAAAAAATGATATAAGGGCTACCTGCTACTCATTGTCAGTTAAGTGATATATAAAAGGGAGTCATAAACAATAGCTATATGAACTAACTATAGCTCTCTGTTAATTCTTATTGACTTTCAAAAGTTCTTCCTGGGATGGAAGAGCCTGGAAAAGCTACTGGATACAGCAGTTTAAAAAAAAAGAAGTAAATATAGTCTTTCAAAAAATTCCATGAGTGCAACCTCATGATGTAGAGTTGTATGGCATAGTTTAAGATATAAGTATCAGAGCATTTCAAGAAAAACTAAAAATGTTACTAGCTTCCAAATCTGCTAAAAAGAACTTCACAACAATCATTCTTAATACCAAATTTTGGACAATTTCAGCTCAAAACAGCTGGTTATTCCCTATTAATTTTAAATATGATAACTCTTTTGTATAATGCCTACAGATATCCTTTAAGGATACAGCTTGAAGGGCTGTACAATTAGATTTTGTAAAGACCAAATTACTTCACATGATTTTGCAAGCACCTTTAAAACAAAACAAAAAAAAGCTACACTAAACTTAAATCCCATAGCTTAAATTTGTTGGTAAATAATAGATCATTCTAGTTTTCTCCTTAATGTAGGCTTTTTGTTTGCTTGTTTGGTTGGTCAGGGTAAAGGAGGGGTTTGGTGGTCCTGTTAAGGAGTAAATTACTATTCTAAAGAGAACAAGACAAACCTTGCTATTGTTAGTTAGAATAATAGTCCTGATGTAGTAAAAACATTCAGGCATGAATAATACACATTGTATTATAAACACATTTCATAATTATTGTATCTATCAGAAAACAGATTGTTTTAAAAATGATCCTAAGTTTAAAAAGTTCTACTTCATTGCATTAAGCATTTTTATTCAGTACCTGTTCAGATTAAATCCAAAGAGATAATTACAGAGCACAAAGACCCTTTCTCCAATTCACATTTTATTGGGGGGGGGGGGATAATTTATTCATGAAAAACTGCAGAAGATGAAAAGACCAGCGTCTCAAAGGCAGCACTGTTATAAAGAAACAGCATTGTGACTCAGCACACTGTGAAGCTAGCTACAAATCTTTCCTCTCCCCCACACACACCAGACTGTAGTTTCACCTTTTATGCAGAGAAATTGTACATAATATAGCAGGTCAGAAAATGGGATTTCACTAGTGGGAAATGTTGGCATTTAGTATTTTGCTAAAAAAGTAATGTTTTTGGTTTTAGCAACCTTTTTTAGGCCAAAGCATTCAAGTTCAGTTTGGGGAAAAATACATCATTCAGTTTTATAGATATGTTCTGTAAAATTCTGTATGTGTGTGTGTGTGTGTATGTGTGTGTGTGTATAGAGGGGGAAACAAAAACAAAATCCTAGAAAACAAACAAAAAAAAATTTGTGGCAGAAAAGACTTATAGAAAAAAATTTAGTCAGCCAGAGTAATTTTTTTTGACGAAGATAAAGTTGTCTGGAACGAGAGTATTTTGGATCTTCAGTGATCTTCAATGATCTCAAGTCACTGTTTAATCTTCTATATTTGGAGTGTGTCCTAGTTCTAAAGTACTACTACTAAGTTAGTCCAGAATAGGTGTTTAAATTCAGAGCTATTCAAACCAACTGTTTAAACCTGGGCTTGATTTTAAGCATATAAATCCTACTTACTTTATTTGTGGCCTTACCTAAAGCCTCCTGAAATCAATAGTCTTTCCATGACTTGCAAGGTCTTTGTGGCATGACCTTGATGCTAAATAGGGATGGACTTATTCCAGCTATGCATACACTTAAGAGTTTTGTTAAAGCCATGACCTAGGATTGTAAATGTCACAAAGCATTTTTTAAGAAAAAGTTAGAGGGCATATCTTCCATGGTCATAAAAATCAATAGCCATAGGTAAAGAAGGAAGCAAAAAAAAGATCCTAAAATTGAACTGAACAATTTGGAACAGATTAAATTAGGCTTGGCTGAAACCAAGCTGCTGATTTGGGCCTCCGCCATCAACTGTTGTTTGTTTTAGGGTGTTGATCTGCTACAAGAACAAAGCATAACAAATGTACAGTCTCTGGTATTTGGTGGAGGTACGTAAAGGTCTGAAGGTGATACACTATAATTAGATTAAGTTCATCATGAAAAATGTTTTAGTCTGGCTTGACTGTGAAATTGCCAACATATATATGCACCCATGCAATGAACCAGTACCACATTAAATCAGCCACAATATCTGCTTCCCCAATACAAGTACAGGTACTTGAGGTTCAGAAATTAGATGGTAGGGCTCTGCAAAGCTTCGATCTCTGATTCAATTTGGCAGAGATTTAGCCTGATTTGGTTGCCAAATCTTTGAATCTGAATGAAATCAGAGGACCCTTTAATCTCTCTGAATTGAATTGGAACCCTCTGAATCGATTCGGAGGGATTTGGAAAGATTCGGACATAAACACAGCTTTAAATGTTTTTTCTACATACCTGTAGGTAGCAAGGGCTCATGAGTGCTGCAATGCTGGGGCACCTGAAGTGGCCCACAGAAGCATGGGGTCCTCCCCAGCGTGCTCAGCAGCAGACCCGGAAGTGGACCAGAAGCACTTCTGGTCCACTTCTGTGTGCAATGGAGAGCATGCCAGGCCCTGCCCCATGCCCCCCAACTCAGTGACTGGTGCCTCCTGGGTCTGGAGGGGGCACTTGGAGGGGGTCTGGAGGGGCACCGTAGTCAATCACCGAGCCAGGGGGAGGGACGGGGGAGGGGGGAGTGGGGACCCTCAGCACGGTACCTGGCAGCTCCACTTCCAGGTTTGCCACCGAGCACATGGACACTCTATGCGCCCCAGCATCGCATAAAGTGTCCTCACCCCTGCGGGACACTCTATGTGCCTCAGCATCACAGCACTCATGAGCCATACCTGCTACATCAAGGTATGTAGACAAAACTTTTAAAGCTGTGTCTATGTCCGAATCGCTGATTCTCCAAATCAGCACTGAATCTTCAGATTCAGATTCAGCCGAATCAAATCTGGGACAGTGATCTGAATCAACGAATTGAATCACGGTCCCTGATTTGGGCTGAGTCTGAATCCAAATCAAATAAGGCCTGTTTCACACAGCCCTCTTAGACAGCCCTTCTGGGCTGTCTAAAAAAACATAATGTTGGACAGAAAAACAATTCTCTATTGTATTTTCATTTAGATAACTATTTGGAAGAAATTGATTTAATGTTTGTCAGCCCTTTGAACTGGGACAGTTCATCCCTAATACTTTCTTTCCATTTACTCTATGGTGGGCTCCAGTTTAGTGCATAGTGGATGTGTCTACATAAGACACTAACTATGCAGTACCCTAATAACACTGTGTAATAGTGTGCCAGGAAAAACCTGTCCTAATATGCTACTGTGCAGCAGTATTAGGCTACTGTGCAGTTAGCATCTGTAAAAACCCTGTGTTTCACCAAAAAAAAATCTGTATTTCACCAGACCAAGGGGAAAGTCAAGCAAGATAAGGCTGATAGGGGACATGCTGAGAATGACAGCCTCCCCACTGTGGATGCTGAGTGTGTGCAATACTGAGTAGAAAAGCTAGACATTTATAAGTTGGCAGGACCAGATGGACTTCAGCTGAGAGTGCTGAAGGTCATCACAGAACCCCTGGAAAAGCTCTTTCAGAATTTGTGGCACACAGGGGAAGCCCCTGAGGATTAGAAGAGGGCCGACATTGTGCCCATCTTTAAGAAGCGGGGGGAAGAGGGAGGACCCAGGCAACTATAAGCCAGTCAGCCTAACCTCCCATCCCAGGGAAAATCCTGGAAAAGGTCATTAAGGAATCTATGTGTGATATGCTCACAGAAGGTAAGATTCTGAATGACAGCCAGCATGGCTTTTGTCATGGATAGGACTTGTCTTACCAATCTCATCTCCTTCTACGACCAGGTCTCTCACCACCTGGACATGGGAGACAAGATAGATGTTATATACTTAGACTTCCAAATGGCTTTTGATCTAGTATCCCATGATAGCCTTGTGGGAAAACTGGAAGATTGTGGGCTCAGCTGCTCTACAGTTCAGTGGGTAGGAAGCTGGCTACAGGGTAGGACCCAGAGAGTTCTCATGAATGGATCTGTGTCATCCTGATGCAAAGTGGCCAGTGGTGTCCCTCAGGGGTCCATGCTTGGCCTGGTGCTTTTCAACAACTTTATCAATGATTTGGTTGGGGGAGTGAAAAGCTCATTGGCCAAGTTTGCGGACAACACCAAGTTATGGGGCAGTGTGGTCATGTCAGAAGATTGGTTGCAGATACAGGTGGACCTGGACAACCTCAAGAGTTGGGTAGACCGGAACCAGATGAGGCTTAACACTTCCAAGTGTAAGGTGCTCCAACTGGGGGCAAACAACCCTAAACATACATAAAGGCTTGGTTGTGACAGCTTTACTTGCACCATGGCCGAAAGGGACCTAGGGGTAATGATTGACCATCACATGAATATGAGCCGTCAGTGTGAGGCAGTGGTCAGCAGGGCAAATAACACCCTGGCATGCATCAACTAATGCATCTTGTGTAAAGCTAAGGAAGTGATGATCCCACTGTACTCAGCACTGGTGAGACCATAGTTGGAGTACTGCATCCAGTTCTGGATGTGAAAAACTTGAGGGTCCAGAGTAGAGCCACCCATATGATCAGGGACTTGCAAGGCAAGCCATATGGGGAAAGGCTGAGGGATCTGGGCCTCTTTAGTCTAAAGAAGAGAAGGTTGAGAGAGGACTTGATAGCGGATAACTCTTATATCAGAGGGGTGCATCAGGAGCTCGGTGAACAACTGTTCACTAGGGCACCCCCGGGGAAGACCAGAATCAATGGATACAAACTCCTGGAAGGTTGCTTCAGGCTTAATACCAGAAAAAACTCCTTCACAGTCAGGGTGTCCAGACTGTGGAATAAACTCCCTCCAGAGATGGTGCAGTCACCTACCCTGGAGATTTTCAAGAGGAGACTGGACAGTCACCTCACTAGGGTGCAAACAACCCTCAACATATATTCACCTCGCTGGGGTCACTTGATCCCAGTTGTCTTCCTAACTAGAGTGGGGGGGCTGGACCCGATGATCTGCGAGGTCCCTTCCAGCCCCTAACAATCTATGGATCTATGAACCCATGCAGAGGTGCTACTGCACAGTAGTGCCAGTTACTGTGCATTGATTTAGTTCGTGGTTATCCAAGTATTAAACTTAATGCACAGTAACTATGGTGCATTAATGAATGTGTAGACACACCCAGTGAAGTTAGGATAGCAGGGCTCAAGTTAATCTAACCCAAAGGTTGGCTCTACAGGTTGAATAAATGTAGGGTAGTACATACATATTTTAATATAATGGGTGAGGAAACAGGATTATCTTGCTATCATTTGAATATGTGGGAAGCAAGGTTTTTGAGGGGGAAATATCTTTAACTAGACCAACTATATATTTGGAAGAAATATTAGACAAGCTTTTGGGCACACAGTACCTTCCTCACACCTGGAAATGAAGCAGGTACAGCTTAAGCTAAATATTTAGTTAAACAATGTCTTGCATATAGTCTCCCAGCTACACAGTTAAGCCAATAAAAGCTATTACTCATAAACACCCTTACCTGTCACATATTCCCTGGACCATTGAGACCACAACAACATTCCTACTCTACTGTATCATTTGAATACTCAGTCCTAAAAACTTACTTCACCCCAATATATAATAAGTGGGTGGGTCTGTGCTAAATTGCCAAAACTGAATTTTTGTTTCAAATGAATGAATGACAATGGAGAGGAAATTCAGTACATTATTGTATACACCCCTTTCACAATTTCTTCCAAATATTAATGGTTTTCAGGTGAAAAATCTCTCAGGCTGAAGTAGTTAGTATAAAACAAGTATTTAAAAAATCTTAAGGATCTTCATTTATATGTCAAAGGAGCTGATTAAAGAAAAGACAATTTCATAAAGAGGCTGCTACTTGCTGACGTTTTAAAAGAAGTCATTTAAAAGTAGCCTATTTATTTTTCTGAAAGATGATTATGTTAAGAATGGAAATATTTAGGTGTACAATACAGTGAACACAACATGGATGACCCTGGCATGTGACAGTAGAGTTGAAAGAATATATGCACTAGAAACATAGTTCTGCCCTGAAATAGTCACAACCATGCATAGGAAGAAATAAATGCATTCATGTAGAAAAGCAGATCAGTGTAGCCTGTTTTTCCATTTGTCTAAACTTTTTCTTAAATTTATAAATGTACAAAATATTAAATAAAATGAATAATTTTCAGAGGAAAAATTCTTCATGAATTATGGATAAAGGATGGGATTTAGCAAGGCCCTCAATTCTTGAAGGTTCCTTTGGAAATTCTAGCCTGAAATTTTTAACCAACATTTGTTTATATTGTATGGCTGGCTACCTTATCTCATGGCCTTGTTTTATAGCTCTGATTGACTGGCCAAGACTCTCCAAAATAAATTGAAGAAGGAACAAAATAGTAAGATAAGATAACTAACTTCCATATGAATTTTCTAAATTAAATCGGTTTTCTAAATTTTTAAGTACATTGAGATCCACAAATTTGATAGTTCGCTGGATTGTACCAAGTAAGACTATAGATACCAGAGATCTGAACCCTGGGCTCAGATTCACAAGCAGATTCATTAATTGATTTTTACAATTCCATCAGATACAATGTACCATTTTCTAACATTTACAGGAGCCCCGTTTCTTTAATATGCACGCTATCATTTTGTGCTTCTATGGGTGCTTGAGAACCTCTTTCAAGCTTCCAAGCTGCTCTAACATTTTGTAAATATGTGTTTTGTTGTATTAGAAGTAATTATACTGTTTGCTTCCATACACATAAGAGACACTACCCTTGATCCAAAGTGTTTAAAAGTCTGAAAGTATAGAAAATAAAGAAATATTGCCCAGCCAGGGAAAGAAAAGGACTGTTTTTCAACTAATAGGAATTATTAGCATGCACAACCATTCTGACTCTTTTTATAGTCCTCAGTACATGGAATTTCTCATTGTATCAGTTAAAAAAAGAGTATTTTCTAACTGCACACAGTGCTTTGGTAAGGTTTCAACTCTAAAGTCATAGACCACATGTAGCAATTGAAAACAGCAAATGTAATGTCTAACATAGGATTACTTCATATGTAGTACTCTATTATTTTTCTGTCTTGGACCAAGAAAACTGAAACAATAAACACAACCATAACTTCATCCTGGTTCAGGAGAGCACTTAAGAAAGTCTAAAAAATGTAAAACTTAATCATCTAGAAACTATCTAAGCTGTTTTTTACAGTGTTCCCAGAAAGTAATCCTATTTGGGTTAGTTTGCCATAAAGTATAGAAGGGCTAGATTCCAGAGCCTGGAGTCTTCACAGAAAATGTTCTGACATCCACCTTAACAAAAAGTGCATGTGAGCAGGGACATATTGACTTAAAAGGAATTGTAACTCAAATGCCTCTTCTGGCCACAACCAGTAAGGCTTAAGGAAGAATTAATCCCTCATTGAGAGTTTCACTCACTTCTGAAAAACAACAAGATCATGCAATTATATTAATTAAAATGCATGTTTCTAAACATAAATTTAATGTGCTGACATATGTTAATTGAGCTGTTAAAGACATCCAGTAAAATTGCTTTGAACACTTTGAAGAAATCATCAGTCTTTTTGGAACTCTTTTCTCCAATATCATACAATCTACCTGCAAGTATTACACTATGTAATTTGTAATTCTGCTCATACATAACTGTAAAAGATTAGTGAATCATAGAACTACTTCTAAGAATAGCTCTGCTAGCTTAATTAAATGGAATTTTTTTTTGTAGGTTTGTTTTTACTCAACCTTATCCTCATGGCAAAGTGTAACCTGGGACTTCAAATAGCTTCAAAAAAGGATTGTATTACGCGTTAAAGCCTGATTCAGTAACATGTAAGCATGTGCCTAAGTCCCATTGAAGTTACTGTATAGTAAATATGAAAATATAGTAAAAACTGAAAGATTAGACCGATGCAATTTTCTAAAAAGGAGTTATTACATCTTGAGCAACTCAGTCAGTGTTTGTCAGCACTTTTGCATTTATATTCAGTAACATGCTTATTTGTGAATAGATTTTTAAGAATTAATAAAAAACGCTATTTTAAAAAGCAACACAAACAGAAAATTTAGTTTAAGAGGGTCTGGATGATACCAGGACATCTGGGGACCGACTCTGGGGCTAAGGACAAACATTCAAAAAGCCTGAGCCTGAATTGAGTCAATCTTTGCAGGTTAGTCTAATCTGGCTAGGCTAAATCAGTTTGTAACCATTCAGACATCCCCTCTGGACTGAAAAAAATGCAGGCACGTGCCTGCAGTGGCTCAGGCTAGAAGCTGGGGGCAAGGGGGTGCTAGAGCAGCCCTCCCTTCCTTTCCATAGTGCTGAGCTGAGGGGGGCATAGCCAGGCCCCAGCAGGATGCTTTTGATAACAGAGCATTCATCAGCTCTGTTTATCAGCATTTAGCACCCCATCAGAAAACAAAGCTCCTGGTCATTAGTTCATACTCTTCTTAAACATATTTTTCCAAAGGAAGAAATGCAGGGACATTGCCAGCTGACCTGTTTATTATCTCCAAAAAGTCCTAAATGGACACTGTCCTATCTGCCTTACACAAACATGTTTCAGCATTAGCTAGCATACCACACGCTGGCTACAGTCTGTGCTGTGGGAGAGAGGAAGAAGGGATTCCTGCTTAAGCAGTGAGTGGCTGTGGGGGCACAAGAGGAAGCCAGAAGATCCTGCTGTGCCTGCAAGTCTCTGCCAGAGCTCCAGCCAGGGAGCAGAGGGGAAGGGCCAGCCCTGCTGTAGAGCAGAGAGCCCCGTCCAGCCCAGAGACCATGCCGGGATGCTGGGGGAGTCTGATTTAACTTAAACCAGCAAGGGGTCTGGGACAGATATTGCATAATTCTGTTTGAACCAAATCAGTTAAGTCTGATACTACATTTAACCAGGTTTATCTCAAATTGGATTCAGCCATTTTCAAACTGGTTTATGTGCACTGAACATCTGTTCTGTTACAGGTTTAAACCAGTTTCTGATCACTTAAACCAGTTTATTTGTAATATCTGTCCCCAGCCAAGGACATCTGGTTCTACATGAAGGGCTTCCTACTGTATAGGTCAGAGAGCCCTATTAGCTAAAGATGTAGCAGATTCAATTATCATGTATTCTGCTGTTACTTGAGAGTGGAGAAAGTGCAATGCTGAATCAGTGTGGGTTACAATAGATCCGAAAAGATTATTTTTGTAACTGAAAAACACATTCAAATGTAAATGTTATTAACAACTAATCTCCCAGCTCCCCCTAAATAAATCAGATTTTTCTAAATAATTTCCCTCATCTTTCTGACCCCAAAGTCTAGACTGAGCCAGGAAAATCCATTTTAGACTGACCTCCACATCCCATTTTCCTATGGCAGATTCAATTTCTTTTTCCACTGACATACTTCTAACCCTTACCTCAACTCTAGCCCTACATCCATTTTTTCCCCTACATATACCCTTGCCATTATTCTAACCTCACAAACATCCACCTTACTCCCTCACCTCTTCTCTTGCTACTTTGGCACTGCCCACTCCACCTTTAAAAAGATCTAAGGCATTTAGAGCTTATATTAATTAATTAATTTATTTATTCATTTATTAATAATCTCAGTCTTTCCATGTTCCTAGCTTTAACAGGGAGTTTTTGATACCTTCATTTAACACTGCCTTCTTAAAAAAGCAGCATGCCCTTTGACACTCCTAGATCAGGTGTGGAGGAGAAAGTGCCAGACTTTCTACAGTACTTACTGCTTCTAATTACTTCTGCAGGAGTAACTCAGTGACTCCTTATGAATGTGAATGTCAGAAAACCAAGGCATTCACCACACTGTTAAAAAGCTAGGACACTGTTTTAGAACACTGGCAAATAATTTTCAGACAGAATACTGTGATTCTAAAAGGCTTAGGGTTGCAGATGATTATTTGTACCTAATTTAATCTGGGCACAGTTTAACAGTATGTGCAGATGTTTCACTTAGATTGACCTAGCTAGGGTTTGGCTGATCTAAGTGCTGATCTGTACAGATGTTCGGAAAGGTGAGATTGGGCAAAAAATGGCTATCGTAGGAAGTGGAATAAATTAGGTCAGAAATAGGTTAGCCTAATCTAACCAACATTTGAAGTGTAGCTTCAGGACTGGGAAAGCCCAGCTATCTGCCCCAATACAGGGGCTGTGCTCTTCCTACCTCACTCCCACCCTGAGTGGGATATTTTTAGCCTCGATCCCTGCACTGCCAGATGGACAACCCCTCAGCCCTGATCCTGCCCACCCCCCACCCCTGCAACTTAGATCAAGTTTCTGGCACAGCTCCCAGCACCAGCAAGAGTCTGCACAAGCAGGACCCAACCTACAATCATGTGGCTTAAAGTAAGCCACATGATTATAGATCGAGTCCTGGGAACATATGAAAGCATGCCAAGATAGCAGCCAGTAACTGCTGACAAGTATTGAAATAGGGATGAACATAAGTTTAGTGTGTTAGAATGCTCTGAAAAAAATCCTTTCAAATCCTCTAGGCTAGGGACAGAAGTTACACGCTTGGTGCATCTCCATGTCACCATACGGCACCATTGCTACAGCACCGTACTTTAGTACTTCCTTTTGGAAGTAGTAAAGCACAGTGTAATATGGAGGTTACTGCACCATGCGTGCACACACGATTAGATTTTGCCACTATGTCACTGTAGTGGTGCACTATAACTAGGGAGCATGTTGCTATGGCAACATAACTGGTGATCATGTGTAGACCCATGTGATCACTATGTTGCCATAGCATGCCGTATGGCCACATAGCACATCAGTATATCGCCATAGGGCAACATGTATATGTGCCCATAAACCAGCTTAACTGATCAGAAACCAGTTTATACCTGTAACAGAACAGAACTTCAGTGCATTTAAGCTGCTTTCAAAATGGCCAACACTGGTTTAAGATAAACGTGGTTGTATGTAGTATCAGACTTACTGATTTAAGTCAAATCAGTTTATGGAACTTCTGTTCCAGACCCCCTCCCAGTTAACTCAAGCTAACTCACAGACCCGCAGCATCCCAGGATACTTTCCAGTCTTGGGCTGTATTGGCACTGGATTTATGACCCAGACACCTTGTTTTGGGCAGGCCCAAACCCTTAGACGAACCATACTTTTTATTTTATAATAGGCAAATGTTATTGACACACAGTGATAGCAGATAAGAATAATGCAAATAATTTTATATTTATCAGTTTTAAGGCTGTTACAGAGGGAAGGTACATTTGGCCAGTTTGCAAGCTTTACCTCTGCCTCTAAATACTATTTTCTACCCCTCTGCTCCCTAGCCAGAGCCCTATCACTCCTCGGGCTGGCTGAGAAAGAGGTGGAGGTGGGAGGGAACCCCATCACTGGACCCCAGCCAGCATCTCTCTGGTAGGAAGGAGTTTAAATCCCCTCCCTGGCCCATACTGGACCCCAGCCAAGGTCTGCTGTGAGGGATGGGGGGCAGAGGCTCTGAGGCTCTGAGGCTTTTCCCTGCTCCCCACTTTAGCAGAGAGTGGGAAAAGCCTTGGAGGGTTTCCCACCCCCAGCCAAGCAGACCCCAGCTGGGGTCTAGCATGGGTCAAGGTGGAGGTTAATGCTGCCCCCCCCCCCCAATCCTCCTCAGATAGCCGGGCTAGGCCAGGAAGGCCTGGCTATGCCCCCTGATCTCCACTTGAGTAGGGAACCTCGGAGGACTTCTCTCGTCCCTTCCTCTTCCCTCCCCCACTCCCCCCCAGCAGACCCTGGCCCACCCTACCCCAACTAGAATTGCGGGGGTGTGATTAGGGGAATCATTGCCATCTCCAGGCAGGAACAGGGAGTAAAGCCTCCGCTTCAGGATCTCCCCTTCTCTGCCTCATGCATGGGGCAGCACCCAGTTGGGGGTCTGATGGATGAGGTGGTGTTTTCTCCCCCTACCTTAAAGTCTAATATTAAAGTCTAGTAAAAAGGGGGATCCCTTCTCTGCACCAGGGTCAGGGCTGGGGGGGACCCTGCCAATCATGCAGAATGCCCTCTGAGGCTGGGGGACCCAGCCAGCCCTGGGCTAGAGGGGCCATTCCCCACCTGGGCAATAGAGCATGACTCCTAGCCTGCCAGCCAGTGATGAAGGCAACTGAATGCAGCCAAGCAGGGCTTATCTTTGATTGGCTGCCCAGAACAAGCCCCCCCCCACACACACACACGCACACACTGCAAGGGTTTGGGGGGCTTGTTTTGGGCAGCCAATCAAAGATAAGCTCTGCTTGGCTGCATTCAGTTGCCTTCAGCACTGGCTGGCAGGCTAGGAGGCATGCTCTATTGCCCCACAGCTACTTGTATGGGCCACTGCAGGGATCTGGCTGCCTTTCTGGTTTCAAAAGTGAGTGTTTGTTCACTTACTTCTAAGTTCAATCTACGCAATTTAGACTAACCTGCAAAGATTGAATCCATTCATCCTGGGGCTTTTGGACTGTCTGTACTTAGCCCTAGTGTGACTCATAAATGGGAATGGGTTTACAACAAGCAAAATTTTTCATGAGGAAACTTGTCTTTCAAAATGCAAACTCTGCCAACCAAACTTGAATTTAACCCAAAAAATAGGTGAAAGAGGAGTGGGGGGAATAATTATCTAGTACACACCTCTCTATAGCTCTACCTACCTAAGGAATAAGCATAACAAAGAAATGTATTCATAGTAATATTTTAATTTGTTATTTTTTCTTCTACCATCTCCCCAACATAAATTTTGGCTTAAATGCTGCATGAATCAGCAGCATGTTGCAAGCATCCAAAGAACATAACACAACTTCAGGAGTATAATGAACAGAATCAAATTTTATGTCAGTATCACCTAAAACTCTCACTGAAGAATTCACATTTTTATATTAAATGTATGGAACTGAAACCCTCCCCCACTTTTTTTAATGGTATTGATACATTTTAATTAAAATAAGTGAATGCTCAAAGTAATACAAGCCACTTGCAAAAGTCAACCAGCTTACAGAATGCATTAGTCAGCAGCTGTCAAAAATAAAAATCAATGAAACTGGTCATTGTATATTAACCAGGGCACTATTCTGCTTCTGTATGGCAATGATAAATAATGTTAGTTATTGGAGCAGCCATCTATTAAATGCAGCAGAATAAACCATTAGGCTTAAGGAATATGAACATATAAAGCTAACACTAGTTAGCTTCAAGTATGGCAAAAATAGAACACCTGAAACACAGCCATATTAGTACACATTATAGCTTATAACCATGTTATACACTAGACTAACTTAAAGATGGTGTTATGTTTCCAGCTTCCAGGTTTTATTGACATCTTGCCATTTTTTTTCTGAACAGATTGGAAATAGAAAAAAAAAAGTGGAAACAACTTTAAGAACATGGAACCCAGAACCTATATCAAAAACTTCTCATCATAGTTGAATTTTCTATGTGAATCTGAGAAAGAAGGAAGACTCATTATACCTACAACAAGCACACAGCTGCTTACATTCATCACTTCCTCAGTGCTCCCATCAAGCTGAAATTTGCCTCTTTCTTGTCACAGAAACCAATTCTTATTTTGGAGGGTTACCTGCCCTCCTCTTTGGGAAGTGTATACTCCTCCAAACCCTGTTTCTTAATAGCCCCTATTACCATGTGTAACAATTAGACTTTGAGACAGAATTCCAAATCAATTCCCAAACTCCATTTTATATATGGAAACCTTGACACCATCTGTTTTTCTTTGCCCTGCCTTCTCTTGTAGCCTCAAAAGATTTAGGGTATTTCCACAGACATGCAGAATTCCCTCCAATGTAGTATAGGTATCCCAGGCCTGATTAGCATCATGGGTTGATCACCCAAATATTTCCTTGCTTCTCAGTTTAGTTTTGCAGCCCATAGTGAGCTCTGAACTCTATAGCTAAACATGGTGCAGAAGAGCTAATTATCCCTTGCCTAATAAATATGTGAGAACAGGTGGGGAAGGGGAAGGAGCTGGCTTCAGATATTAGTTATTATATTAGTTAAGAGTTCTGCTACACAACAGGTTTTTTGAGCAGGGGGGTTGCAGTTTCTGGCACCCAAAAGAGCTTTCATGTTTACTTCTGCACCAGGGCAGCCTGTCTACAAATGTAGCATCCCTATGTATAAATATGGGACTTCAGCAACTCAGCTCTGATCCAAATATGTTTCACTGTAACTGGTCCTTATTCCACAAGTATTTGTTTTTCCTTTGCAGATTATTGGCCTGAAAAAGTACGGCCAACCATACCAGGGTATTATACAGTCAACTTCTTTCATTTCTCACATCAGGTTCTTCCTACCTGTCAGAGCTGATTTGGATCAGTGCCTCGACACAGTGGAACTTTCCAGCACAAGGCATGGTAAGGCAGGGGAATTCTCGGCATGGTGAAGAGTTCCGGCAGGGATAGAGTTCCCGCCGAGGAAATGCAGATTTGCATAACACGATTGGCTGATGTTAAATTATTCCCATGTGGCAGCTGGCAATTGGCTTGCTAGACGTATAAAAGGTTAGGGGCGTTTCCACCCTAGTTGGAGAACTCCGCGATTCCCCCTGGAGTGGAGCTCCAGTAGCTTGATCACCTGCCAACGACTCCCCGTCGACAAAGCATTACGACATATCCTCCGTGTTGCATGCCCGAGTTAGACCCGAGCTACCCGGTCTACAAGAGCTCCTCGATTAGCGACTAGAGATTAGAATTGTTGCAACTATGATTGCCTGCGCTGTATACGACTCTACAGTGTAAGTAAAGCCATCTCTGTTTTTCCAATTGATACGTGTCTCGTCTGTGCCTAATTCCACTCCGGTGATAGAGAGAGTACCCATCTGCCCGTCACGGGATCGCAGCCGCAACCCCAGCTAGCGTTCCCGAGGGTTCCCAATCCTCGATTCCCCCTTGGCCCCCACACTACCTAATTGTCTTTTTTGTTGGGTTTGCTGTGTAACAGTACAGGTAGAACCTGCAAAAACCATACAAACTTTGACACTAAAGCCAACTCTAAGATCTCTCGTATGCTCTTCTGCTGCCTCTAAAATAGTACATACACAAAATTATTAATCTTTTAGAAATTAGCATCAGGAAATACTGAAACATAAAATAGAACAATTACAATATACTCACAAGCAATATATGATGTTTGATAAGACTGTCTAGCGTTGCTCTTTTTTCCTACCCTCTGCCCATTTGTCATTTGTCTCTAGAACATGAGTGTTAAGCCTGTGTGAAACACCATTTAATTTCGAGGTCCATTTCACCATTTTGAAGGGACAATGTTTCTTTTTGTCATTTCATTTTGAAGCACTGTCCTATTTCATTTTGTTGAAATTGTTTCGCTGTTTCAACTAGTTTCAACATTTTGCCCATTGGCTATAATGGGGAATCATGAAAATTCCTAAAATGTTGTCCTTTGTTGCCTGATTCAAATGAAAATTGCAGGGATGGTAGCCCCTTCTGAGGGCACAAAGCCTGTCATGTTTCAAGGAGATAGATGCAGAGTTTTCTCAGAAACTGCATCTCAAAGTTTGAAAGCAAAATTTGCCAGCAGTGGCCTCCTGTCATCCGGCACACAAATCCGGGGGCTCGCACCCCCGAGAGGGCTGTGGGGTTGTGCCAAAATCCTCCTGGGGGTGCTGGCCCCTGGATCTGTGCCCAATGACAGGAAGCTGCTGCTGCTGCCTGGGACCAGCGCTGGGTGTAACCTGCACCCAGCACCGGGGAGGACAGATGCTGCCACTGGCCCCAGGCAGCAGTGGTAGCCTCCAGTCATCCGGGCACAAATCCGAGGGCCCGCACCCTGGGGAGGGCTGTGGAGCTGTGCCAGAATCCTCCCAGGGGTGCAGGCCCTGGAACTTCACCAGATAACAGAAGGCTGCTGCTGCCGACTGGGTCTGGCACTGGGCACAGCCCACACCCAGCACCGAGCTCCATGGAGCTCAGCTCAGCAGCAGTAGGTGGAGCACAGCCCTGGCTCTGCCCACCTCTCGCCACTGGGCTGCACTCCAATTGGCAACACTAGCCCTGTGGAGCACAGCCCGGAGGCAGAAGGTGGGCAGAGCCAGTGCTGCGCTCCATGGGGCTAGCGGAGCCAAACAGAGTGCAGCCCAGTGGCAGGAGGCAGACAGAGCCAGCATTGTGCTCCACCGCCCACCACTGGGCTGAGCTCCATGGGGCTGGTGCAGCCAATCAGAGTGCAGCCCAGCAGTGGGAGGTGGAGGGCAGAGACAGCTCTGTCTGCCTCCTGCTGCTGGGCTGCACTCCATGGGGCTGGCAGAGCTGATCAGAGCACAGCCCAGTGGTGGGAGGTGGACAGAACTAGCAGCTGATCAGAGCACAGCCCAGTGGTGGGAGGGGGACAGAACTAGAACTGTGCTCTGATCAACTGCACCAGCCCCATGGAGTACAGCTCTGTCCACCTCCTGCTTCCAGGCTGCACTCCGATTGGCTCCACCAGCCCCATGGAGCACAGTCCAGTAGCGGGAGTTGGACAGAGCCGAGGATGTGCTCCATGGGGCTGGCAGAACCAATCAGAGTGCAGCCCATGGTGGGAGGTGGCCTGAGCTGGCATGAAGCGCAGCCCAGCAGTGGGAGGCAGGGAGCACCAGGGCTGCATTCCCCAATGGGCTGAGCTACATGGTGCTGTGGAGCACTCGGAGCGCAGCCCTGACTCTCCCCTGCCTCCCACCACCAGGCTGCTTCGAAACTCGAAACATTTTGAACGCCCTCATTTTGTTTTGAAGCTGTTTCAATGCTTTTTGTTTCATTTTGATTTTGCTGTTTCAAGCTCAAAACACATTGAAACAGCTTCAAAATGAAACACTTGGCGAAATTTCACACAGCCCTAATGAGTGCCTTCCAGCAGTAACCTTGGATCTGAGAATCATGCATTGTTATTGAGTCTGCAGGGATGATAGAAAAAAATGGAATGAAAAAAGAGGTAATATGGCAAAAGGCATAAAATAATTCATCATATCAACAGTTTAAGCTCTGGCACTCTTTAGGAAGTAGAAAGAGGTTAAGATCACACAATACTGAAGAGCACACTGAATGTGCTTTCAGATTCAGAATTAAGACATGTGTGACTTGACCAAGTCACAGAAGTCAGTGAGAAAACAGAACAAAACAGATCTCATGGCAATCATTTCAACTGTGTGAAATAATGCACATACAATCAAATGAAGGAAATCTATTTCACTGTATTGTATCACGGCCATGGTTACACCTACTTATTGCTGTACTTTGCTGTATCTGTAATATTGCACTTGAAGCTGTTTAGGATTCTTGAGTAATGAATCTTTCATGCATGTTTCCTATAATGGTATATTTAATTTCTTTAAAATCCATTTAGAATGATGTAGGCTTAATTTAACAAAATTTTGTGCTAACCATGTATGCTTTAATCATGCTGTCAGCTATCTGGGGAAAGTTAGCTGAAGCATGAAAATGACATTTAATATTTGATAGGAATCAAACTTAAAAAAACCCATCAAACACTAGGCCTGTGCCAACCAGCTAGTATTTGCTTCAGATTCAACCAATTCAGGGGATAGTGATGCGATTCGGTGATTCAAATCACTGCCCTGAATCAATTTGGCCGAATCTGACTCAGATATTTGACTGCTGCCAAATCGGCTGAACTCCAAATTGGCCCCATCCCCCACCCACTGTCCCATCCCCATCATTGGTGCCCCACCTGGACTCAGCTCCCAGCTCTTTGGAAAAAAAAGCCTGGCACTCACTGGATGCTGCTAGGCACAGGGGCAATCCCTGCTGCTCCCCACCTGCCCCACGCCATGTGGGGAGCTCTGCCATGAGCCCCCCAACCCCTTCCAGCTCTCCCAACCCCCGCATGGCTGCCTTACCAGCCCCAGTTCCCAGCTCTTAAAAAAAAAAAAAAAGCCCCCACTCACTGGGTCCTACCAGGTGCGGTGGGTAATCCCCATGGCCCCTCCACTATCCTGCACTGCATGAGGGGCTCTGCCATGATCCCCCAGAAGCCCTGAAGCTGTTGCAGCAGCTGCTGAGTGGGGGGGGTTTCTTTTTTTTTTCTTTTAAAGAACTGGAGCTGGGGCCAGGTGAGGCACCCATGGTGGGGGCTGAAAGAGTGGGTGGGGGGTTGGAGGGCTTTTGGAAGAGCCCACCATGCAGTGGGGAGCAGTGGGGGGCAGTGGGGATCACCCCCCCTGCCTGGCAACAGCCAGTAAATGGAGGCTTTTTTTAAAGAGCCAGGAGCTGGGGCCGGGCGAGGCAGCCATGGTGGGTGGGCTGGGAGAGTGGGCGGGAGTCGGGGGGCACTCAGGGTGGCTGGAGGAGCAGGCAAGGTGGGCCCGGTGGGGTGTCCCCCCTTGTCCCCCTCCCCTCTCCTCCAGCCCCCCCTGCCCTGCCCCCTACTTACCAGCACGGAGTCTGGGTCCAGCTCCACGCGGCAGTGAGCAGGGACTGCCCAAATCTCCATAGATCTCTGAATCTTTTCTGAATTGATTCAGAGAGCTTTGAATTGATTAGGACCTTTTCATTGGTCTCCTGATTCTATTCAGATTCAGAGATTCGGCTGCCAAATCGGGCCAAATCTCCTCTGAATCGAATCAGCACCCAAAGCTTCACACAGCCCTATCAAATACTATATTTTAAGATACTAGTTAATGCCTCTTACTAAAATGATTTTATCACAGAAAACATTTTTTTTATTAAAAGATGTTTTTAAAGGTAGCAGTTACTTGCCAAACTACATTTTAATAAATGTAGAAATTGTTAATTTTACCAACTTGTTGTTATAATCTGAATAAATGAGTGAGAATTTATGCAACACAAAATAAGAAAATTATTTCTTGAATTTGACATGATCAAAATAAGAGAGATGGGATTTTATAAGAAATTATTTTAATTCTTTTTAATTTAGATGGAAGAAATTTCTTCCATTTCTGACCCCATGACTGTATTTTTTTAACCTAGTCCTTCACTAGGGCAGATATTAATGCCTCAATATGAGATATTCCAGATTGTTTTAATACACTTAAGAAAACAAAAGTTACCAGAGGGTTCAGCAGCTCTGAAGCTGAATTTTTGATAGACTACCTCGGGCAGCATTTGCTTCTTATATGACCCCATCAAGTCTACATGCACTGCCTTTTAAGATGCTTGCTAAAGTGTTTCTGTAAGAGATACCAGTTATAGTTGGGAGCTGGCCTACCTGGAATATTCAAATCTCAACCCAGAGCCAAATTCAAATTTCTCCATATTCAGGGGAATAAGGATTTGGCATTCCAGATCAGCCCATCAGAAAACTCAGCATGGTGGGTACATTTCCATTCTAAATCAGGATCAAACTAAGTCCTAGTTTAGAGATAGACTATGTGGGTCCCATTAATTTAAAAAGTCTAATTCAAAACTGACAGACTTATATCTGCCTTTTTAAATGATAGTTTTCTTTGAAAATCTGAGCTTCATATTAAGGATGGAAAAGGACATCTGAACCTAGAGAAACATTTATCATAAATAACAACAGATGCCAATATGAAACATTACATAAATAATTTTAAAAGATAATAAGAAGGATTAAGGTTGAAAGTATATTTCAGAGAAGTCCAACTAATTTCCCAGAACAATATTTTCCTACAAAAAATTCTGTACCTTTCAAGTGCTAGAAGCCCTAGAAGAAATCAATAAAGGAATTCACAGTCTCCTACTGACATATCCACCTACACCTGCTCTTTTCACCCCCACCTGACTTGGCCTTTCTTTGGTTCTGAAATGGAAATAAGCACCTGTATACTGAAGATTATGTTTTAGGTGGGTAAAGATTCCACAACAGAACACAGCTTCATATGATCTCAGTAGAATGTGTTCTGCACTAGAACTGTTCTAAGAATATAATATGACTGACTGATCTGGTTTCATAGTTTCATAGTTGGTAGGGTCAGAAGGGACCTGAGCAGATCATTGCAGGAAAGAGTACTGGGGTCAGACCACCCTGGCCAGGTGTTCATCCAGCCTCCTTTTAAAGACCCCCAGGGTAGGAGCCAGTGCCACTTCGCTTGGAAGTTTGTTCCAGATCCTAGCCGCTCTGACAGGAATATGACTGACTGATCTGGTTTCATAGTTTCATAGTTGGTAGGGTCAGAAGGGACCTGAGCAGATCATTGCAGGAAAGAGTACTGGGGTCAGACCACCCTGGCCAGGTGTTCATCCAGCCTCCTTTTAAAGACCCCCAGGGTAGGAGCCAGTGCCACTTCGCTTGGAAGTTTGTTCCAGATCCTAGCCGCTCTGACAGGGAACTAGCGCCTCCTGATGTCTAGCCTGAATCTACTCTCTGCCAGCTTGTGACCATTATTTCTTGTCACTCCTGGGAGTGCTTGGGGGAACAGGGACTCTCCCAATGCCTGCTGGTCCCCCCGACCAGTTTGTAAATGGCCACTAGATCCCCCCTCAGCCTTCTCTTGTGGAGGCTGAACAGGTTCAGGTCCCGTAGCCTC
>NW_005841847.1:513842-522739 GCF_000455745.1 Alligator sinensis | reverse complement strand
CACCCACCCCTGTAACCTGTCCAGGTCTGATTGCAGCCTATTCCTCCCTTCTAGCATGCCCACTTCTCCCCACATCTTAGTGTCATCTGCAAATTTGAATAGGGTGCTTTTTACCACACCCCCCCCCGTCCAAGTCACTGATGAAGAAGTTAAACAGCGCGGGTCCGAGAACCGAGCCCTGCGGGACCCCACTGCCCACATCCCTCCAGATCGAATAAGACCCATCCACCACCACTCTCTGGGTGCGGTCCTCCAGCCAGTTAGTGACCTATTTGACTGTGTAGGCATCGACACCACAGTCCCCTAGTTTTTTAATGAGGATGGGGTGAGAGACAGTGTCGAAGGCCTTCCTAAAGTCCAGAAAGACTACGTCCACTGCGTCTAAGGATTTTGCGACCTGGTCATAGAAGGCGACCAGGTTGGTCTGACAGGACCTACCTCTAATGAACCCATGTTGGTTGCCCCTAAGCACAACCTCCCCTGCTGGCCCCTCATGGACATGCACCAGGATAATTCTCTCAAAAAGCTTACCCAGAATTGAGGTAAGACTAACCAGCCTATAGTTTCCTGGGTCCTCCTTCCTCCCTTTTTTGAAAATGGGAACCATATTGGCCCTTTTCCAGTCCTCTGGCACCATACCAGAGCACCACGAGCGCTCGTAACGCCATGCCAGGGGTCCCGCAATTACCTCTGCTAATTCCCTCAGCACTCTGGGGTGGAGATCGTCAGGACCTGCTGATTTAAATACATCCAGTCCCTCCAGAAGTTCCCTGACTAGGTCCTCACTGACCTCATTGGTTGATGTTGATGATTGTGAGGATTACATGGCAATGGAGGTTAATGTAAACCTGCCAGTTTGTTTAATATCAGCTATTGTAGCAGTGTATGCAGGTAGGGGATTTTTTTAGGGCTGTCAAACGATTAAAAAATTGGATCAAGATTAGTTGCACAATTTAAAAAATTACTCACAATTAATCGCTATTTTAATTGCACCGCTAAAACCTCAAAATTATGTGCAGAAAAACACAAAATTATGTAAAATTATGCAGGTACTTTGTATGGTTGGGGGTGGGGATGTGATATGTGTATGCGGGAGAATTTGTAAAGGTGTATGGGGCTGTGGGTGCATGTGTGGGGTTTGGAGCCCAAGAAGGAAGAGTCCCCAAACATCCTGGCAGGATGCAGGATACTGTGTGTCAGGAGTGAGGGGCAGCAGCAGAGTTGAGGGGGCTGTGGCCTGGGAGTGAGGGCAGACGTGCACACACACACACACACACACAGAGCCCAGCAGGTAAGTCTGTGGATGGGGAAGGGGCAGAGGAAGAGAGAAGAGGAGGTGGGCGCAGTTTGAGGCCACCACAGTGAGGGAGGAAGCGAGGCAGGGGCTGGGGTGAATGGGGCTCTGGGGCCAGGGCAAGTTGTGCAACAGAGCGATGGGAGGCTTGTCCAGCTCATGCAGCTGCTTGGAGCCCCTGTCCAGGCTGCCCTGTGGTTCTTTGAGCTACCACTGCTGTCCTGCTGGGCAGCCCAGAGGCAGTGAGGCAGAGCCCAGGCACAGGCTCCAAAACCATGTGCACGATTAACACATTAAAAACATTAACACAAGAACCAATTAATGTATTAATTGCGCGCGTTAACTGCGATTAATTGACAGTCCTAGTTTTTTGGTTTGTTTGTTTTTCTGAATAAGGCCCCATTCCTGTGAGCATTTATGTTTGTTCTAAAAGTTAAAAATAAGAGAAGCCTCATGAAACAAGCCACGTGCATAAAGCTAAACTTGCAGCTTAAGTGCCCAGTTGAACTGGGATCTCATATATAGACAATGGAACATGCACAGCATTCTTTCCACTCCCTGAACTTAAAAAAAATCCGCTCTGCCCCCTTTTCCTCCTTTTGGAAAACCTCTCTCAGCCCTCTCCCAGGCCTCAAGCCATCTCCTTCCCTTGAATATGTGGGGGCTTTTTTAGTGGGTGGGGAGTTTAATTGAGATCTGCCTTTCTTCAGACAAATTCTAACTCTTTACTGTGCCTTTGTAGGTCCTGCTGGGAGTCTTGCTGATGGTCCAATGGTTTAAATGAATATTTAAATGTAGTACAAAACCACACTATTTTTATTTATCATTAATTATTCATTAAAAATACAGAATGAGCACACACAAATACCAATCTTGCCTCCTCGTGTCCCTGAAATGCACAACACTGGAAACAAACTGTAGTATAGATTTAAATCAGAGGATTAGAGAAACAAACATGAGCAGGAATCAATTATTTATGTTCCATTTTGTGTAAAATACTTAAACATTAATTGAGCCACAGATGATGATGCTAAATCATAGCAGCTGGATCACTTGCTTACAAAGTAGGAGAAACAAGTTGAAATCCCCCTCAAGAGAAAATTGAACCCAGACCTCTCATTTCCCTTAGAATAAAATCCTAAACACTGGGTTACTAGATTAAAGAAGAATCATGAC
Organism: Alligator sinensis; assembly: GCF_000455745.1. NCBI lineage: Eukaryota > Metazoa > Chordata > Crocodylia > Alligatoridae > Alligator > Alligator sinensis. Next base: position 520,269 of record NW_005841847.1, on the reverse strand, counting down.
CTGTCGCTTAAGGCTAGCCTTTCATTTCCATTGCTTTGCCTTTTGTTAAATAAACCAAAACAGAACTGAAATTTTCCATTAGATCCTCTAACTTTTTTATTTTTCATTTAATTGAAAAAATGAATTTTTCTTCAACTCAATCCAAGTCCAGTTTCATCAAACTTTTCTCTTTTTTTAAGCTCAGCTAGCTAAACCCTGCCCCCAAAATTTGTTCCACTAGTCCTTGTCTCTCCTCCTCAGGCTTGTTATCTGAATTCCAGCCTTTTACCTTCATGACTCAGTCTTTTAGCCAGTTCTCCATCCTTCTCCTATGTACCTCCAAACACATGTGCCACAGCTGTGGTCAATTGACACCTTCACCCACACCATAGGTGACTGCCAATCGCCCATCACCTTTTGCAACCCCCCTTTCCGCCGCCCCCACCGCCAGCTCCTGTGGGTGGTCACCGCTCACCACCCCACCACTGCTGCCACTGCTGCTGCCACCCACAAATTGTGTCCCCCCAGTCTCAGGAGGCACCAGTTGTGCATGACCCACCTCTGATTTCCTCACAAGTTTGTAGTTGCAGCATGCTATCCAGCCAATCCATTTTTCTCTCCAGCTTTCTGCAATCCCAATCTAATCTCTCTGTCTCTGTCTCTTTGTCAGTCCCTTCTCCTATACATCCCTTCAGATAGCTTTCTTTCCAACTGAGTACCAGCAGAGAGAATTACTGAAAAGACAGTCAGGAAAAGACAGACTCTCTTTCCAGCCCAGTAGAATATTTACAGGAAATGTCCTTTTCACTTCCCATAACCCTAGGCTGGAACGTGCCCTGACTCTTCGTGAATCATAGAATCATAGAGAAATAGGGCTGGAAGGTACCTCCAAAAGTCATCTAATCTAAAACCCTGCCTGCAGCAGGGCCATCCCTATCCAAACCATCCAATACATACCCATTGTCTAACCTGTTAGCAAAAATATACAGTCAACCCTGACACAACCACAAGACATAATATTCTCATCTCCCACAGGTAAGGCAGGGGGACCAAACTACACGGTCAATGTCCTGCTGCTGCAAAGTCTGTTAAAAAATGCTGAAGAGATCCAAGAAAGAGGGCCAGAAGAAAGAACGCTTCTCCCCTCCCTTCCTCCCCCCCAGTCCTTACCAATCTGACCATGGGGCAAAAATTATTTTCTGAGCCCTAATATAGCAATCAGTCTGACCCTGAGCAGGGGGCCAAGACTCTTTAGCTAAGAACTTCCCAGTTTAAGTCCCAGCAGGAGCACTGGCACACCCCAGCCAACCAGATGGTGCAGATGCAGTCTGATTAGTGCTTTGAGTATGCTGAAACCTCGCAGCTCCTCAGGATGGAATCTCCAGGAGCTGCCCCAAAAGTTTAAGAAGTCATAGTATGCTATAAGTCAGAGATGGATAAAATACACCCTGTGAGCCAGCTCTGGCCCACAGGCGGATTTTGCCTAGCCTGTGGTGGGTCCCTCAGTCCTGCCCAGCCCAGGTGTGAGGAGCAGCCCATCCATGGTGCATGGAGCTGCTTCTGCCATGCCCAGGCACACAGCAGGGCTGGAATGGCAAAGCAGTCAGACTCATCAGCAGTGGAAGGGTGGGGCTACCAGGGCTCAGCCCCTCCAAATGCACGGCAGCAGGTATGGCTGCAGGGCAGCCCAGCCGCAGGGTGCTGTAGCCAGGGCTGGGAGGGCACATACACTCAGATATGTACACAGCCAGGATCACAGCCCCACTGTGTGGCTACCCAGCACAGCAGGTAAATTTCAATTTACTGTCTTTGTGAAGGGGAAGGGGCTTGAAGGGGCCAGATTGAGACTCCCACAGTGCAGAAGGGATTGGGGCAGAGGCAGGTGTGAATGGGGCCCTGGCCAGGCTGGGTCATGGTGGGAAAATTGGAGCCTGGTGGCATGTCTAGGGGCGTGGGGGGAGAGGGGGCTCCCGCATTGTGTGCACCATGGGGGAACCAAGGGGGGACGTGTACCCCGCCCCAATATGTGCACAGGGTGAGGGCGGGCTGCCACTGTGAGCTGGGTTCTGCTCTGCCTCTGCACCTCACTGCCACTGCTTCAAGAGCAGTGCAAGTCCAATGCCATGTGCACCCCACCTCTGACAACCTGCCCTTGCTCTGTACTCAGATCTGGGGCACACGCCCCCCATTCCCTCCTGGGGTGTGTGCAGCAGCAGGAGCTGCTTTTCCCTCCCCACACCTGGTGTCCCCCAGACAAGCTTCTCATGGCTCCGTCCCATGCCCCGCCCTGGCTGTGCAGGGTCTGCTCCTGCCCCAGCCCCACTCCTTGCCTCACCGCCATGGGGGGGGTGTTGCAGATTGTGGCCCCAGTAGTGAGGGTGGGAGCAGGGCACAGGCAGGAGCAGGGCCTGGGGTGAATGGGGCCCTGGCCAGGCCGGGTGATGGGACAAGTGGAGGCCTGGGAGGCACATGCCCTCCTGATCAATGTGTGGGACGGAGGCAGTTGCCACTGCACACTGGGCTTTGCTCCCAGGTGCAGCTGCCCCTGGAGCAGCCAATGCCAGCTGTCTGCCATCACTTGGCTGCACCGTCCCCCTGCCTACCTGGCAGCAGGATGCACATGGCAGTGCATGGCTCTTGGGGCAGCAGGGCTCAAAGCACAGTGTGCAGCAGCCTCCACTCTGCACACAGATTGGGGGGGCATGTGTACCCTGGACTTCCACTTGCCCCACCACCCGGCCTGGCTGGGGCCCCACTCACCCCAGCCCCTGCTCCTGCCTGTGCCCCACTCCCTCCCTCATCACTGGGACCCCAATCTGCCCTGACGATGGCCCTTTCCTCTCCCCCCCCCCACCCCTGCCCCCACAGACTTAACTACTGGAGGGAGGCATGCACACACTTAGCTCCCACCAAATAATTTTTTCTCCCTCCGCCTATGGTCAGACTCCATTTCCTGGCAGCCCCAGTGGCAGCAGCTCCTTCAAGCTGCTGCTGCCAGACCAAGCCCCACTGCCCAGGCACCTTGGCCCATCTGCTCCACACCCACCACCAGGAATGGGACCCATGCAGGCAGGGCACACAGCTCAGGCAGCTAGGATAGGGCCACAGGGTGGCAGGGAGCAACATCTGGGAGCAGGACAGCAGGTGAGGCTGGGATCACAGGGTGGGGTCACGGGGCAGTGACATTGCGGGACTGAGGCCTGGGGCACAGCTGCAATCCGCTACCCACATGTCCCTGCAATGGGCGTGGGTTCCATGGACAGGGGCATGCAGGGAGTCAAATGTGGCCCTGCCCTAGCCCCTTGCTATCACCACCCCAAGATCCCAGTCCTAGATGCAGCTTCCCACCTGCCCACATAGCTTCCAGCAGGTCTCCATGGAGACCCCAGGATTGCAGGGCCATGATAGTCTGGGACTGGGGCTGGGGCTGGGGCTGGGGCTGGGGCCAGGGCAGTGCCCTGGTTCTATGGGCAAGGACATGTGGAGAGTGCATCATGGCTCTGCCCCGGCTCCACACTGTCATTCCCCCATGATCCCAGGGTCTTTATGGAAACCAGCTGGGAGCAGGGCATGTGTGTGGGCAGGGAGCTGTGTTCAGGGCCAGGGCTGGGGCTGGTGACAGTATGGGTCAGAGCCGCAATATGCTCCCTATATGCCCCTGCCCGCAGAAGCCATGTCTGTTACAGGGGCATGTGGGCAGTGCATTGTGGCTCTGCCCCAAGCCCCGGCCCCACGCTGTCACCACCCCACAACCCTGCCCTGTGATCCCAGCTTTGCCTGCCATCCCACTCCCAAACACTGGTCCCCACTCACCTGCAGCCCCATCCCACAAAGGGAATGTTGGGGAGTTGTTGTGCTGGGAAGGTGGGGGTGGAGGGAGGAGCCGTGCTGACCCAGCCCACGACAGCTCAGCAAAACTCCCTATATGGCCTGCAAGCCCAAATAATTGCCCACCCCCGCTGTAAGTACAGCTTTCACAAAATTATAACTTGGCCAGATTTGGGTAGATTTTCATAAAAACAGAGCCCCAACACACCCTGCCAAATGTCAAGTCCCTGATCCAAAGCATGAGGGTATTAGAGTATTATGCATTTAATTCATTTGATTTATATTAGAACTCCTTTCCACCACCTCCAGTCTCATATTAAAGAAATGCCTTCTCTGTTATGATTGAAATCTTCCCAAATTGCATATGCCAGGTATCTGCCTCAGGCTATTTCAGCCCAAAGGGTTAAAAGTTTGGCAAAGTTATCAGATTGTGCTGAGCTGCTGTTAATGAGAAAATGTCAGGTCAGCTTAATAGATGAGGGTAGGAGTCTGCAATATTCTAAATCATGCTGAAAAGCAAGTTGCTGCATTGAATCCACCGGAACAGATTTTGTGCCATGAATTTCTTGCCCAATGAAAGCAAAAGATAAATATGATTATAATTTTGGGATGATGCACATTAAATACTGCCTCCAACTGTAGGTCTTAACTATGGGGCTAGAACATTCACTTGTTCTGCATTTAAGTGGAAAGGAGCTTGCTGTTTAGAACCACTTGGAAAGGGGAGCCTGGATTTCTGCACCAGTGAACCATAACCAATAAGAGAACAGCCCAACCTAGAATAGTTTATAATCTTGTACACAGGACACTCTTGTAAGTGATGGGAACTGGAGGTTCACATCTCCTTGAGTGGAAGAAAGTGAGCTTGTCTCTCCCAGGGGAAGTAGCTGACATCAGGACCTGCCATACGTGTGCTCTGTTAGAGTTTCTTTAAGGTAGACTAGGCCAGTGTTTCTCAACCCATGGGTCGCAAGAATATTTCAAAGGGTCATGAGCAAGTGCCAGAAAAACACACAAATGTGCGGGTTTCGCCTTGCAGGCTAGATGGCATGGTGATCAGGCTGCCTGGCATTGTGCAGGAGCCCCAGCCCAGGGTGGATGTGTCACAGGTCTCCCTTCCTACTCCCTCCAGCCCAGGCCAGGCCAGACTTGCTCCACTGCCGCCCGCATGAGCTGAAGCTGCCGCAGCCACCGCACTCTATCCCAAGAAGGATGGGGGCACCTGGGGGCCCCTTCAGCAGGGCTGGGAGGGACAGGGGACCATGGATTAGGAGTGAGGGGTCCCAGCATGGCCCAGGGGGCAGGGGACTATGGGTCAGGCACCAGCAGGGCCAGGGAAGTGTGGGTCAGGACAAGCCATCTATCTTGGTAAGTGGGTCCCAGTACAAAAAAGGTTGAGAATCACTGGACTAGGCCATAAAGCCAGGACTTGGTTGACTTAGCCCAAATGCCTAAGACTTAGCAAAGCAGAACACAGCCTAAAAAACAGACTGACTTTTTAAAGGCTCTCAGGACTGCAAAAAAAATTACCAAGCACTGCTCAGAGAAAGGGGACTATTATGGCAACTGCAGTATGTGTGATGTTATCTTGCTGCTTTAGAGAAAAACTATAAGAAGGACAAACAGAGTGAAGTGTTTAAACTCCTTTATTACCATGCAGGGAGACAGGAAAACAATGGTAGGACCCAGCTGCATACGCCTCAGTAGAGTAATTAGAAATAAAGCTTTTAGCTTCCAAAACCTTCCAAATACAAGGCAAACAACCTCTTTTCTTTCTGAGCAACTTTAACATTCCCAATTTATTTGTTGAGCTTAGGCCAGGCCTGCAGGCTGATGGTAGGACTTCTGCAAAACAGAAGTGAGCCACCCAAGCACTCCCAAAGCTCGGGCTTCACATTCACAGTATACTAGTAGATAGGCATTAGAGAGCAAAAGGAAGGGGATCTTCCCCAGACCAACAAGTGACATTTGCAGACAACTCTCTCTAATGAAATACTAACTTTGTCCATAATCCCACAGCAGAAGGTCTAAAACAAACTAGGAAAATTCATACTCCTTTTAGGTAAATTTATTTGGCAGGTTTTTGTAAACTATTTCAAAAAGTCACTTAGCTCTTTTGTAGGGGTTATATGAGAGAGAAAGAATCAAATCAAATCAAGCTAATCCAACAGGCTTATTTCTAAAGATCTCATTAATCTTAAAGATTGGTGTTTTCTTATTTGAAATGTTTTGTTTTTATTATTAAAAACTCCATCAAATATCCAGAATACTTTTTTCCAGCCTGGAGTGTCTGGGAAGATTTAGCCATTACAAAGCAAGCCCAATTCTAAATTTATTAAAATCCCAACAGTGTCGTGTCTTTCTTTTGTATATGAACTTTGCTATGATGCAAGGAGGAAGGGGGTTGGGGAGGAGTGGGAGGAGTTATCTTTTAATTCAACACTTTGTTCTACTCTGAGAGTATGGGAGGACCTAACTATTAAAAAAACAAATCAAAGCCAAGAGATTTTTGCCTTTGCTTTTTCATGTGATGTTCTTTCTATGAACAGGCACAGGTAAGCATATAGGTTATACACCTCAATTCATGGTATGTTAAGAGGCACTGGGCACTGGGGGTCCT
>NW_005841847.1:511987-513811 GCF_000455745.1 Alligator sinensis | reverse complement strand
AGATAGGAGCACAGGTGGTGTTCTCCTCCATCCTACCAGTGAGCGGACGTGGAAGGAGACAAGAGACCTGCATTGGTGAGGTCAACTTCAGACTTCAGAATTGGTGTCTCAAGGCAGGCTTTGGCTTCCTGGACAATGATCCGCACATCACGAGGAGAGATGTGCTCGGATGGGATGGGCTGCACCTTTCCCCTAAAGGTAAGCGTGTTTTCTCTTCTAGACTGGCGGATCTCCTCCGGTGGGCTTTAAACTAGGCTCATTGGGGGAAGGGGATGGCGTGGGTGGAGGAAGCCTCAGACAAGTAAGTCAAGCATCGCCTGCAAGAGCAGCCCAGCCTAAATTGATGACAAAAGAAACACGTAATCAGGTAAGTGACATGGGCCTGGGTACTGCTGGGATTAGGGGGGTGGTCCATTCATCTTCAGGAGGCCTCAAATGCCTCTATACTAATGCTCACAGCATGGGGAACAAGCAGGAGGAACTAGTCCTCTTGCTAGCCAGCACTAACCCAGACATAGTGGGGCTCACTGAAACATGGTGGGACCCAACGCATTACTGGGCAGTGAATATCAAGGGCTACAGGCTCTACAGGAAAGATAGGACAGGCAGGAAGGGTGGGGGTGTGGCGCTCTATGTCAAGGAGCAACACACATCCACAGTGAATAACTCTGGGTCAGAGGAGGAGCAAACGGAAGTGCTCTGGGTTAGAATACAAGCGGGTCAGGGAGAAAGGGACTTAACGGTGGGGGTCTACTACAGACCACCCAACCAAGGAGAAGATTGAGACCAAGAATTCTTAAGTCAGCTCACGGAGATAGTTAGGTCCAAGGATGTGGTCATCATGAGTGACCTAAACTTTCCAGACATCTGCTGGGAGGAGCAGACAGCTAGGTCTGACCGCTCACACAGGTTCTTAACTGACATAAAGGACCTCCATCTAACCTAGGAGATACACAGCCTCACCAGGGGAGACGCCTTGTTGGATTTGGTCCTGGCCATGGGTGACGACCTGGTATGGGGTCTGCGGGTGCTCGACCACATGGGCAATAGCAATCATTGTCTGCTGGAATTCACCAGCCAGCACAAGGTGGCAAAAGCCTCCAGCAAGGCAACAGCCCTTAACTTCAGGAAGGCGGACTTCAACGAGGTGAGAAAAATAGTGGGGGAAGCACTGAGTTCCCAGAGCAGGAAGGAGTTGAGTGTCCAGGAGGAGTGGTCATTCCTTAAGGAGACGATCCTCCAAGCTCAAAGAGAAGTGATCCCTATAAGAATCAAAGGGGGCAAGAGGGCGCAAAGGCCCCCATGGCTCACCAAAAGCATCCGGGAACATCTCCGAACAAAAAAGGAGGCATACACCCGTTGGAAGGGAGGGGCCATCACAAGAGAGGGCTATACCTCGGTAGCTCGGGAATGTAGGGGGTGGTCAGGAAGGCCAAGGCAGAAATGGAGCTGGGACTAGCGACCCAGATCAAGGACAACAAGAAGTCCTTTTTCAAATACATAGGGGGGCAAAAAAAGGTGCCAGGTAACGTGGGGCCTCTGCAGGACACGCTAGGAAATCTGGTCATCTCACCTGATGGCAAAGCTGATATATTCAACAATTTCTTTGCCTCTGTATTTCTGAGGAGGGACCTGGATATCTCCTCCACTGGCACCCCCGAGGGCCCAGTGAGTAGCACACCCAGGCCTAGGGTTAATGAGAACCTTGTCAGGGAATTTCTGGAGGGACTAGATGTATTTAAATCTGCAGGTCCTGATGATCTCCACCCCAGAGTGCTGAAGGAACTAGCAGGGGTCATTGCGGGACCTCTGGCACAGCTCTAC
>NW_005841847.1:499919-511750 GCF_000455745.1 Alligator sinensis | reverse complement strand
AGGGTGGTGGTGGACGGGTCTTATTCGACCTGGAGGGATGTGGGCAGTGGGGTTCCCCAGGGCTCAGGCCCGCACTATTCAACATCTTTATCAGTGACTTGGGCAAGGGGGTAGAAAGCACCCTGTTCAAATTCGCAGATGACACTAAGTTGTGAGGTGAAGTGGGTATGCTAGTAGGAAGGAACAGGCTGCAAGTGGATCTAGACAGGTTACAGGGGTGGGCCGATGAGAACAGGATGGGGTTGAAAACTGACAAGTGCAGGGTAATGCACCTGGGGAGGAAGAATCAGCAGCACACCTACAGGCTGGGGAATCCCTTCTCACCAGTGTTGAGACAGAAAAGGATCTTGGAGTCATCATTGATGCCACAATGAACATGGGCCAATAAAGTGGGGATGCGGTCATGAAGGCCAACTGTACCTTGTCGTGCATCCACAGATGCATCTCAAGCAGGTCCAAGGAGGTGATCCTTCCCCTCTATGCGACACTGGTCAGGCCACAGCTGGAGTACTGCATCCAGTTCTGGGCGCCGCACTTCAGGAGGGATGTGGCCAATATGGAGAGGGGCCAAAGGAGGGCCACCCGCATGACCACCCGCATGATCAGGGGCCAGCAGGGCAGGCCCTATGAGGAGAGGCTGAGGGACCTGAACCTGTTCAGCCTCCAAAAAAGAAGGCTGAGAGAGGATCTAGTGGCAGTCTACAAACTAGTCAAGGGGGACCAGTAGGCATTGGGAGAGTCCCTGCTCCCCTGAGCACTCCCAGGAGTTACAAGAAGCAATGGACACAAGCTAGCGGAGGGAAGTTTCAGGCTAGACATTAGAAGGCGCTATTTCACTGTCAGGGCGGCTAGCACCTGGAACCAACTTCCAAAAGAAGTGGTGCTGGCTCCTACCCTGGGGATCTTTAAAAAAAGGCTGGACGAACATCTGGCCGGGGTTGTTTGACCCCAGTACTCTTTCCTGCCACAGCAGGGGGTCAGACTAGATGATCTACTCAGGTCCCTTCCAACCCTACCAACTATGAAGAGAATAGATTTGTCCATCATTCTTGCTTTCCAAAGAATCAGAAAACTGGCTAGCTACAGTGTTAACTATATATGACCAATACTGTCTATTATTAAAGACTGAACAACTACAGGACTTTATATTAACAATATTAGAAATTTGATATTTTTCCTTCCACACATGTATTTCACATTTCTTGTTTACATTTGCAGGTTGTAATATTAACTCCTTAGCTGTAGTAACCATTAAAACCAAGCTATAAAACAAAACCAGTTGAACATGCCAATGAAGAGAAAATGGAAGGAAATAATTTAACCATGATTGTTGCTAAAAAGAGCAATAACTGTTACGGGGAAAAAAAATGACAGAAGACATATAGAGGCTACTTCCAGCAAGGCCACACATCTTGCCTCCCAACATACAGAGCTTTTGTCATTGTATTTTATTTTTAATTTGCTAAATACAAGGCAGTTGTCTCAACTTTTGTAGATTGTTAAGAGTGGGGTTTTTTTGCCTCATTAATTGGACTCTAGTCCAGGGGGCAAAGAAGAAAAACTACAGTACCCTCCAAGCCACATAGTCACACCAGCTGTCACACAAGCTGCTGACTGCTTAGCTGTCCAACAGTTCACCCTCGGAGAAAAGCATTCTTGTTTCCTCTCCTATTGTTGACAAGAGTGTAGCAAAGTCTGTTAGTTTTCCCTCCCTGCACTTTGTTTTAATTTATACTCATCCACCCCCACCCTCCCTGGCTTTGATACTGAGGCAGACATTAATCAAGTACTTCCATCCCAGGTGAAACTGACATTTCACATTTTATTGTCACCCCAAATATCAATACTGGGGGAGGGGAGGCAGGCAGGGAAATTCTCCATGGAACAGAAATTAAGAATATAAGAAATGCCTTAATGGATCAGTTTGGGTCATCTAGGCCAATATCCTATTTCTGACAGTGGCAGATGATAGATGTTTTAGAGTAGTGGTTCTCAACCTTTTTAGGCTCAGGGCACTTCTCCACAAGTTTTCAGAGTTTAGCAACACCCCATTTAAAAGCAATAAAAAGATATTATAAACATAGTAATAATTAATATTATTAGTAATTATTCAGATTTATTTGTTATTAGTAATAATATTCATAATTACTACTAGTGTTACTAATCAATTGTATTACTAGGTTACATTATGTCAGTATAATAGCCACCCCTCCAGGCTGCTGTTCCCAGCTGTGCCTGGCCATGCATGTGTTTGCTTCTACCAGAGCACTTGGACTCCCTACACATTGGTCCAGGTCACCCTGGGAATCAGAGGGCCAATTTCTACTTTTAGTTATCCCAGAGTGATTCCTCACCCAAACTCCAGCCTAAGGACCAAAACAAACAAACTCCAGGAATACCCAACAGCAGAGATGAGGTGCCAGGCTGCACACATCTGGTGCTTGGGAGGTGCTGAGGAAGTTGGAGGGGCAGGGAGATGGGCAACAGAACACCTATGACCTAGGAGGGAGGCAGGGGGAAGGGGCCTGTGTCTAGTCTGTACCAGAAGGGCAAGTGCAGCCCCTACTGCCACACTGCTCATCCAGGGAATTGCACACCAGGGCCCAGAGCCACCTGCTCCTGTGGCCCACAGGACTCTGGGATGGGTGAGGGGAGGAGGAAGCAACATTAAACTCCAGGGACCAGGAACAAGGGTTGCCAACTTAAGAGAAATCTTTTAACTGACAATCTGCAAACTTCTACTGACAACCAAACTTTTTTTTTTTACTAACACAGGTTTTATACAATATAAATGTCAGCCTTCTGCTAGGCCTTGGATGGAAGTAACAAGAGAAAGTTCAATTTTAACAATTTAACACCAGCTTTCTAAATCTGGCTCAAGCCCCCACCCAGAAACTGGGGAAAAGAAGTTTTAACTGAATGTTTGAAAGTGAACAAACTTCCCTGCTTACAAGCAGCAGTCAGCTAAAACAGGGTTTGTTATGGGGGGAAAGAGAAAACCTAACCATTAAACATTAAGTGAAATGCAAACAATTAATAGTCCCTGGTCCTTGTTACAGCTTATGTTGTGAGCCACACAAATGTTGATCGGTGTTAATGCTATCTTGGAGTTTGGAGCACTCACACTCTGGCTAAGTACAGACTGTCAAAAAACCCCAGACTGAATCAATTCAATCTTTGCAGGTTATTTTAAGCTGCATAGATTGAACTGATAAACAAGTGAACAGACATTCACTTTTGATTCCAGAAACGCAGCTACAGGCCCTGGCCTAAAGCTGGGGGTGCTAGAGCATGCCTTCCTGCTTGGCTGAAACAGACAGCTTAGGCCAAGGCTAGCCCACCCACCCTGCAAGGGTGGGGGCTGCAAGGGAGGTGCAAACATCCTGGGATGCTGGTGGAATTAACTTGAATCTGGAGGGGATCTGGGACAGACGTTCAATATACCCATTTAACCTAAATCAGTTAAGTCTAATACCACATCCATTCAGGTTTATCTTAAATTCATTTCAGCCATTTTGAAAGCAGTTTATGGGCACTGAACTTCTCCTATGTTACAGATTTGAACTGTTTTTCAATCACTTATACTGGTTTAATGTGTAACATCTGTCCCTAGACCCTTAGTCTAGAAACCTTTTCTGACCGTCTCCCACCGGTATAGCTGTGACTTGCCACTAGAGGCCTGATGACCAGAAGCAGGACTAGGAGCTATAGCTGTGAGTTGCTACTACAGGACTAGTGAGCCAGAACAGTCTTGTATCCCTGCTTTATGGGATGAGGTATGAGAGATCCTGGGATACCAAAGGACTTCAACATGGGCAGCGCATCTGTAGTGAGTACCCACACCTTAATGAAAAAGGAGCTGGGTAGAACAGATCAGAGATAATCCTGTCCTGGAGTAGCATAACTTCAAGCCACATAATGAGTGTTTAAAACCACTTTAAAGGTGTTAATGTGCAAACAATCCAGGGTTAAGAGATCTGGGAGCGACCCAAAATTACCCTCAAAAAAGGCCCTCAGTTACTAGCAAACCAGCCCAGGGAAGCTACCATCTAGTCCACTCCATTGGGAAGGAAGACTGACCCAGAGCTGCCATCTGGGGGCTCTACCATCTATGTCAAGCAAAAGTGACCCCAAACAGTAAGACGTAGGCCCACAAATAGTAGAACAGGCATGGGTAGCCCCCAAACCTCTGAATTTACATACAAATAAGGAATACACAGAGAAGGAATACACAGTTACTAGAGTAGAATGTAACTATAGTTGAACCTACATAACATAAGCGGGGTTACATCAAGGAAGTGCAAACTAAAAAAATTCACACAACTAGGGATTGTAAGAATTATTTTAGCCATCCTCAGAATCCTTCTATTTGTGATCGTGCATTGAAACATCACCGTTGTCAATCATGCAGTAGTAATTTGTAGGGCTGTGCGAAGCTTCACCAGCTATTCTGTTTTGATGCTGTTTTGACTTGTTTCGAGCTTGAAACAGTGAAATAAAAAAAAATGAAGGGCTTCAAAACAGCCTCAAAATGAAACGAGGCCAGTCAAAATGTTTCAAAAGTTTTGAAACATTTCAAATTTCAAAGCAGCCAGCCAGGTGGTGGGAGGCAGGGGAGAGCCAGGGCTGCACTCCCAGTGGCTCCACAGCCCCATGTGGCTCAGCCTGGTGGGGAGTGCAGCCCCAGCTCTCCCCGTCGCCGCTGATGGGCTTCACTCCTGGGGGCTGGGAGAGCTGGCTGGAGTGCAGCGTCGGCTCTGCCCTCCTCCCGCCACCGGGCTGCGCTCCGATTAGCTCCGCCAGCCCCATGGAACTCAGCCTGGTGGTGCAAGGCGGGCAGAGCTGGTGCTGTGCTCCTCCTCCTGCCACCGGGCTGAGTTGCATGGGGCTGCAGGCTGCTGATCCCAGTGGTGGGAGGCGCTTCCCCCAGCTGGGCTCAGTTCCCCTGGGCTATGAACTGCTGTGAGCTGAGCCCAATGGGGGGAAGCATCTTCTGTCACCAGGCTTAGTTCCCAGTGCTGGGAAACTCAGCCTGGCTGGGGGAGGCACTTCCCCCAGCCAACCTGAGTTCCCTAGTGCTGCAAACTGCTGGGAACTGAATCCGGCGGCGGGAGGCACTTCTCCAGCCTGGCTAAGTTCCTCAGCACTGGGTCCCAGGTGGCAGGAGCAGCCTCCTGACATCTGGCAGGCAAATTGGAGCCCACACCCCTGGGAGGGCTGCGGGGGCTCTGCCAGACTCCTCCCATGGGTGCAGGCCCTGATCTGTCTGCTGGATCATAAGACACTGCTCCTGCTCCCCAGCACCTGCTTGTCAGCAGCTTGAGGTGCAGCTTCCTAGAAACCCCTGAACCTATCTCTTTGAAACTTGGCATGCTTCATGCCCTCAGAACGGGCTACCATCCCTGCAAGTTTCATTGGAATCAGACAAGAAATGACAAAGTTATAGGCTTTTGTGCTTCCCCATTATAGCCTATGAGCAAAACGTTGAAACAGTGTCAAAACAATAACACGGTTTCAAGGAAATGGACTGGAACAGTGCTTTTGAAATGAAACAAAACACTGTTCTGTCGAAACGTTGAAATGGAAGTCAAAGTGGAACGCTGCTGTTTCACACATCCCTAGTAATTTGCTATAGGAATTTTTCCCTCCAAGTCCAACAGCAATATCTCAGCCTCACCACCCTGCTCTGTCCTGCCTGGTGCCTCAATTGGCCTGGGACTGCATGGTCCTGCCTACCTTAAAGGCAAGTAGCCATTACAGGCAATACACGCTAGTGGGGAAAGGGGCTGCCAAGGCTCCTGTGAGCTACAAAGCCCTGAGAGAGAGCTCCCCACAGGATGCTGCACTCCCACTAAGAAACAAGGTGGCATTACTCTGCTCTGTCTGTCCTTCAACACTTGCATTCAGCCTTATTCAGACAATGGATCTTCAATTACATTCACATTTTCTCAGTTTTTTGTTGACATCTCTATTTTTTAAACAGACGAGCATTTTTAGCCCTTTTTTTTCTTAAAAAAAAAAAAAAGGGACATACAAAGATCTCAAAAATCCCCAGTTAAGAATCACTGCTTTGTAGGGAGGGCATATATTGAATAGTATACCTCCAACATACTTTCCCAGGCATCAGCTATCATTGGTTTAAGGATGTCAGCAGATACATCCCTGACTGTTCTATTTAATAGCTCTCAACTGACTTGTTGTCCTTTAATTTGTCTAATCCTTTTGTTGACCCCAGTTATAGTATCTGGCAAAAGTACAAAATTTCAAAAGTTTGGTTTGGAAATGTCAAAATGAAATATAATGTTTGGTTTGGGGCAGGCTGATATACAAGTTTCATTTATTAAACTGACCCTCTATGCTTCATTCAAAGTCAGCTCAATGATAAACTATAATTTCATGGGTGCTCTAGCTCAAAAGACTGAGAGCCCCTATGGGTCAGGCTCCATACAGATTGATTAGTAGGAAATCATGGTATGCATCTGAAGATCGAATACCTCTATAGAAAAATCCTGTGGACTGCATTTTCCATCAGGAAACTATTCCAGTGGAGAATTTCCAACTAGCTCTATGCAACTGGAAAATCCAAGGAATGTGCTTAATGACTACAAAACAAGTAAATAAGTAGGTGGCTTAATCTCTAGTCAGCATTGCAAATTGCAGATAACCCTCCACCCTATACTGGATGTTACACCAGTCTTAATTATATGAAGTACACAGGTCTTTTCATTTATTTTGCTGTTCTTTACAAATACTGCCTTCCTCCAAAACTCAGAGAAGTTTCCTGGCTCACCCAAAGGGCTCAATCGTGATGGGCAGGATGGTCAAATATTTTCATCAATGATCTGTCATGCTGTTTTATATTTTTCTCCACATTCAAATTCATTATTTCTCTTCTGCTTGTTCTCCTTTCCAAGAGACACTTTCTTTGCATTCTTTGACATTAGAGCCTCTTTCTCTGCAGTAACTACAATTCAGAGCCAGAAGGATGGAATTGAGATTTGCCTTGTAGCTTCAGAGATTGGGGGTGGAAGTAAAAGAGAGATACTTCTCTTTGGGATGGATAGAAGGTTTTAGAGGAAAGAATCAGAAGTCAGAGAGCAATTTTAGTTTTCTACAGCACTGGTTTCTTACAAAACATGCTATTTAGTATCGGTTGTTGGGGACACTGGAGCATCAATTATTTTTTAATACTAGTCACAGTTATTAAGACATTGTAGGTAAATATTTCTCTTGTCCAATAACATCTAAATAGACAACATAAAAGTTGTTTTTATTTTAATGGTCTTTATTTCTGAGCTACAAGGAAAGATAAAGATTGATCTGGTCAACAACTCCTTAGAGTCAACATAGTGTATTATCACAACAAAAGGCAGTAAGTAGTTGTCCATTTCCACGGTATTTTATTTGAGAGTCAAACAACAACAACAAAAGACAAAAATACAACATTCGGGATACAATCCTGTTCTCAGTTAAGTTAATGACATGTTATTGACTAAGCTTCACCAGGAGCATGATTAGGTTTTAATACAGAGCTGTGACTCTCTCATTGTCTCATGGACCCGCAAAATTTTAAGCAACAACAGAAATTGCTAGTCCCTCATTTAACATTTTTCTCTCTGCAGATCTACCTGAAGGAACTTGCAATAGCAGAGTGAATGCAATTTAATGTCAGATCCATGTTGAAAGCAGTTTACGGCCATATGATAAATGCTTAGGGCAGTTCTAAAATGAATTTTTTCAATTTAAATTCTTATAAATCCTTCCCTTACCTGCCACTGTGCAGCTCCTATTTAATTCTCTGAGAGCCACATGGGTGCATTCAAGTACAGCATTTCAGCCACCAGAAGACGACTGACTGAAGGGCTGTTTTTGTTTGGTTTTGAACAAAAATAAAACTTGCCATTAACATGGGAGATAGACACAACCCTTGATACCAACTCACTTGAGTTTTCAGAGAATTAGAGGCCAGAAGTTAATGCCAGAAAGGTTGCTAATTTTTAATACTGGCCCAAACCCCCAAAAGTCAATATTTCTGGATGTTAATTTTGCAGTCCTTCCTCATGGAGAACCAAAAAGGATTAACATGCTTGAAGTGAACAGACAAAAGCTTAACAGTTCTCTGCAATATATATTCTTTTGGTTCAAAAGTTCACATTTACACAATAATTCCACCTGTACTTCCTCAGTGTGGTAATAGTAATTTAGCAATAGCATGTCGAAAACCTGACCCTTGCTGATAGCACATTAAAATTTCCCTGTTTCGAAATCTACATAATTAAATGTTCTCTGTTGCTATGGCCTTGCAAGTTGTGCACATATGAACTTTGAAAGAACACATTTTGAAACTTGTGATTCTGCAACACTTTGCTATACCAACAGGGATTTGACCATTACCTAAATAATTAATAATAAATTCGTCACTTTAAAGAAGTCTATATAAGGATTATTCACATGGATGACATGGGGGGAAAAAAAGCATGATATTGCACTATGTGGCTTTGTGGGCCCACAAAAATGCTGGTATTCTCATCCCTGGGCCACTGCTAGCCTCAAAGTGTTTGCTCCCCCTCCACCTTTGGATCACAATATATTTTGATCAGTTCTCTCCATATTGTAGGCTTCCAGTGACTCAATTTTCCCCCAGAGACTTCCATTCCTGTTTATGTGCCTACAATAAAGCTTTAGTCTCTAGGGCTATCAATCAATAACATCATGATCTCTTACAGAAAAGAAAGACAGACTGCAACACTGGAGGTAAGTAATAAGAAATTTAAGTGATTCTGAACCTAAAACCCTAAGCATAATGCAACGACTACTTGCTCTGTCTTAAGGGCTTGTTGTGGCAGCACCAGCCCTATAACACCAGTTTTGCTAACAGAGTTACAGCAGCAGAAGTGGGCATACTGTATTTGGCAGCTTTGCAACATCATCTCACTGAATAGAAATCTCCCAGCAGAAGCCATCTTCTGTCAGCCTAGCATTATCCATAAAGTGCAATTTGGGAGCAAAGCCATGTCATCTAGAGCAGCTGTTCTCAACTAGTGAGTCAGAGGTTTCTATGGATATGCTACATAGGTGGCTCTGTTGTGTGGTAGGTTTTGGCCAATACCAGACTGTCATGCTTGCTACATCTGGCATTGGAAGCAGCAGAGACTCCTTAGCTTTGCAGTGCAGGTGCCAAAGGGTGACCTTTCCATACCTCTAGCCAATAGCGTTATGCCAGCCAGCAAAACCTTGAAGCTTAGACCAAGTCTTGAGGAATGAAAAGGTTATAAGAATAAGAAAAAAGCAACACAGATAATAATCCTAACCATGCTGTTATTGTAATGGTAATGCAAGTTTCTGTTTGTGAGAAAACCTGAACAAGAATTGCTCTTCCATTACAACTTTAGAAAACAGCTAAATAGAAATATATTTCCCAGCAGAGCAATATCAAACATTTATGCTTTTACGGCTCTGTTCATGCCAGACAATGCAGAACAGCATTCCCACATTCAGCTCCGTGAAAAAAAATGCTGTAACAGTTCAGTACAAACTGGCCTTGACACAAGAAATTAATGATCTCACTGTAATTAATAAAACATTCAATGAAAGCAAAAAGGGAAACAATTGTGGTTTAATATTATCACGATAAAAATCTCTGAATTTGCTCAATTCCTCAACTGTGGAACTAAATCAGAATTTTAATTATGCAGACCATGCTAGCCAAATAGGTAAGTGCAGAAAAATGACACCATATCTCTGTAAGCGCTCAGGCCCCATTTCTGAGAAGACTCTTCTCTCTGCAGTACAGTCAGGTCACAGGGACTGGGAATTGGAAGCCATAAAAAAGAGTTTTCAATAGGGTTTCAGTAGAATGGATGTTAATGTTTATCACCCCACAAGAATGTTACTCACATACTTTAACTGGAAAGATAAAATGTTTGAGTAGACTAACACGTACATAAGAGACATCATAAATAAAAATACATTTTTCTCTTTTACCCTCACAATCATTGCCAATACAGCCTGGAGATTTAGGTACTTATCTGGCTCTTGAAAAGCTAAAATTTACCTTGAGTGTTCATGAAAAGAATATTCCTTTGTAACTCAGTGATCTTCTATAAAGATGTCTATAAAAATCTGTTATTTCCATGTTGTTTTGAAAAGCTATCATAAGTCTTATTTTCATAGATGTTAGGCGCTGGAAGGGACCTTACAGATCATCATTTTGTAACTAGACACCCAGCTAGATGCACCCAATATGCGAGAAACCAAAAATATGGCTTCTATGAAGATTCCGATCATCCTCAAGTCAAAATTTGTTCCCATGATATGACTTAGTGGCATAATAAGACATAACCAAATGGAAATAAAGTTACTTTTGGTCTTCAATAGCTCCTTACAAATTCTTCTCTTGGGGCAAGATGTACCTGCAAGGTAGAAACACTACTCTATATGGTCTGTGTGCACCTCTGGTGGACTGGGTGTTCAAAAACTGCTGTTTGACTGTTCCCTCTCCATTTCTAGCCTCATCTCAGGCCTAAAAATATCCTCAGTAAACTAATTGCTGACAGAAGAGAGGGCCTTTTCTGTTTCAGGTCTCATCCAAAAGACTCCACAAAATAAATACTATGCAATTCTGTCTCAAGAGGATGAAGAGTCCAAGGGGACCCTATCACTATTTGACCCAGTGGTTCCAAACAGAACTGGCATCTGTGGCATAACTGTGGACAATTATGCCATCCTCAGTTATTTATATAATTTGTAAAACATAAGTTACAAATGCCCATCTTTAGGCAGTTGAATAATCTGTTTCTAAACTGCCATGATTTATATGGCAATTAATAGAGTAATATGTGAGAAGACTGTTAACATTTCCAGTCTTCATGTCAATGACTTTTGCACCCCTTAACCGATATAAATCTGTTTAATTTGTACCTCCCAGAGGGCAGACCTTGGACATATGCAGGTTTTTTGTTAAAGTACAATGAAAGCAACTTTATGAGAATCTTCTATTGCCATATACTTTTCAAGAAGAGATGAGATATGAAGAGCCAGATAGAACTAATTTATTAGAAGATAGCTGGAGAAACCCTATTTCCCCACATTGTTCAAATAGTAGCATGTTCCATTACCCTTACTTTTTTTCCTCCTAACTAGTGTAAAGTAAATAGCTGGACAGAAGAAGCATAGCCAGTGGTTTTCTGCTCCTAGCAGAGCAGAGGTTGAAACCAGCATAAATCAGAATAACCATTAGGTTCTTTAGCTTATATAAGAACCCACCCTGGTCCAGAACTGGCCCAAATAGAGTACAAGTATCTGTGGATGTGTCCTTCATCCCAAATTGTGCTCTGTTTCTCTCAATCATAGCCAAGAATCTGGTCTTCAGTCTTAGAGATGTTGAGTTTTAACTACATTTAGCATTTTTTTTTAAACTGTTACCGAGAAATGTGTGTCAAGTTGATGGTGAAGTAGAAATACGAGTCATTGCCAATTTCTTAAAAGTGCCCCATACAGAATATTCCCTTTACACAAGGACCTCACCTGGCTACACTACCTGGAGCAGCGGTTCCCAATCTGTGGCACATGTACTGCCAGTGGTACACAGACAACCTGTCAGTGGTACGTGTTAACAGATTTATTATAATTACTTTATATGACAAAAATTTGCTGCTGGTACTTAAGAATGTATCATTTTAAATTGGTGGTGCACAGCCTGTCAGAGTTTGGGGACTGCAGACCTAGAGCATAAGACAAGTGTGGGGGTCTCCACGTGTAGAGGTGTACACTCATAGGGCTCGTCCAGACAAGCACGGGCAGCACCACACACCACACATGTAGGCATTCCT